>NC_053023.1:328486825-328777952 GCF_003073215.2 Triticum urartu | reverse complement strand
TTTCATACTTTTGATGTTCTCAAACTTTTTCAATCTTCACGCAATACCAAAAGATTGCTAGCCGCTCTAGTGAAGAAGGTATATCGTAGGTGTATGATACCGGCGAAAGGTGCGTGGTATTAGAGAGGCTAGCAAAGGTGGAAGGGTGAGAGTGTGTATAATCCATGGACTCAACATTAGTCATAAAGAACTCACATACTTATTGCAAAAATCTATTAGTTATCGAAACAAAGTACTATGAGCATGCTCCTAGGGGGATATATTGGTAGGAAAAGACCATCGCTCGTCTCTGACCGCCACTCATAAGTAAGACAATCAAAAAATAAATCATGCTCCGACTTCTTCACATAACGGTTCACCATACGTGCATGCTACGAGAATGACAAACTTTAGCACAAGTATCTCTCATATTCACAACTACTCAACTAGCATGACTCTAATATCACCATCTTCATATCTCAAAACAATCATCAAGTATCAAACTTCTCATAGTATTTAATGCACTCTATATGAAAGTTTTTATTATACTCATCTTTGGATGCCCATCATATTAGGACTAAATTCATAACCAAAGAATTAACCATGCTGTTCTAAAAGACTCTAAAAATAATATAAGTGAAGCATGAGAGTTCATCTATTTCTTCAAACTAAAACCACCGCCATGCTCTAAAAAGATATAAGTGAAGCACTAGAGCAAACGACAAACTACTTCAAAAGATATAAGTGAAGATCAATGAGTAGTCGAATATTTATGTAACTATGTGAAGACTCTATAACATTTAAGAATTTCTGATCTTGGGATATTATTCAAATAGCAATGAAAACAAAAAAAATGACGCTCCAAGCAAAACACATATCATCTGGTGAATAAAAATATAGCTCCAAGTAAAGTTACCGATGAACGAAGACGAAAGAGGGGATGCCTTCCAGGGCATCCCCAAGCTTAATTAGGCTCTTGGTTGTCCTTGAATATTCACTTGGGGTGCCTTTGGAATCCCCAAGCTTAGGCTCTTGCCACTCCTTATTCCATTGTTCATCGAATCTTTACCCAAAACTTGAAAACTTCACAACACAAAACTCAACAGAAAACTCATAAGCTCCGTTAGTATAAGAAAATAAATCACCACTTTTGGTACTGTTGTGAACTCATTATAAATTCATATTGGTGTAATATCTACTGTATTCCAACTTCTCTATGGTTCATACTCTTCGATACTACTCATAGATTCATCAAAATAAGCAAACAAGACACGAAAAACAGAATCTGTCAACAACAGAACAGTCTGTAGTAATATGTAGGTTTCGGATACTTATGTAACCCCAAAAATTCTGAAATAAATTGGTGGACGTGATAAATTTTTCTATTAATCATCTTCAAAAGAATCAACCTAATCGCACTCACCAGAAAAAAATGGCAGAAAATATCGTGAGCGCTAAAGTTTCTGTTTTTTACAGCAAGATCGCAAAGACTTCACCCAAGTCTTCCCAAAGGTTCTACTTGGCACAAAAACTAATTAAAACATAAAACCACATATAAACATAGGCTATATTAATTATTTATTACTAAACAGGAACAAAAAATTAAATAACAAAAATATAATTGGGTTGCCTCCCAACAAGCGCTATCGTTTAACGCTCCTAGCTAGGCATGATGATTTCAATGATGCTCACATAAAAGATAAGAATTGAACTATAAATAGAGCATCATGAAGAATATAAATAGAACATTTAAGCCTAAACCACTTCTTATGCATAGGGATTTTGTGAGCAAACAACTTGTGTGAACAAGAATCAACTTGCATAGGAAGGTAAAACAAGGATAACTTCAAGATTTTCAACACATAGAGAGGAAACGTGATATTATTGCAAGTCCCATAAGCATATATTCCTCCCTCATAATAATTTTCAGTAGCATCATGAATGAATTCAACAATATAACTATAACATAAAGCATTCTTTTCATGATCTACAAGCATAGAAAATTTACTATTCTCCACATAAGCGAAATTCTTCTCATTCGGAATCGTGGGAGTATCATAAGAGACTCGAATACTATAAACTATTTCCACATTAAAAGAGTAATGTTCAGAAAAAGGGTAATCATAATCATGACAATTTTATAAATATAATCATCACTACTTTTTATAGCATAAGTGTCATCACAATAATCATCATAAGTAGCAACTTTATTCTCATCATAATCCATTGAAACCTCTTCCAAGATAGTGGACTCATTACTAAATAAAGTCATGACCTCTCCAAATCCACTTTCATGATTGTCACAATAAGATCCAACATCCTCCAAAATAGTGGGATCATTACTTACTAAAGTCGACACTCTTCCAAACCCACTTTCATCAATATAACCATCATAAATAGGAGGCATGCTATCATCATAATAAATTTTCATATCAAAACTTGGGAGGTTAAATATATCAACTTCATGAAACATAGCATCCCCAAGCTTGGGACAAACATTAATTGCAGCAAATAAGTTCTCAAACATGTCATCAAACATAGCATCCCCAAGCTTGGGCCTTTTCATATCATAAGCATAATCACTCTCATCATTAAAAGTATGGATAGCACCAATAGCATAGCAATTATCATCATCCCAATGAGTAATAGGAGCAACATCATTTGGGAGGGATACCTTTTTACCTTCGCTTCTACGTCTTTTATTTTCTTCTTCGCATCATGTGTGGGTTTAATCCTCTTTTCATCGCTCCTTATTAATGAGATTGGTTGAATAGGAGGCTCCTCCTCGTTACCTGATTCATCATAAGAAATAATGGCATGATACCGGGAAGTGTCTTCCCTTTCGTTAGTATTCACTTCATCTTCTATTTGTTTACTTGTCTTTATGTAATTAGCAATGTAAGGATTTTCAATGCAATTCACCGCACAATACATATAAATTTCCTCTAGATCAAAATCAAGAACTTTATCAAGGGCAAATTCTGGAATATCCTTAGTTATACGTTTCATTTCTTCATAACCCAGAAGCAAACTCTGTTCATTATGATGCGCAAGGGAAATCAAGTCATCACAATTTTTGGACATGGTTCGATCATGAAATAATTTGCATTGGATATTTAAATGATCATGTTCATTGCAAAGTTCACAAAGATGGCAAAGAAATTTTAAATCTTCAGCATAAGCATCTAGCCTTTCTTGCAACCATTTAGTATCTAAATACTTATGCCTCTTGCAAAATCTATCTTCCCTATTTGGTGTGTACTTGCAAACTCTATGCACTCGACAAAAATTGACATGCTTATAAGAGACATTTTCATCATGAATAGTGCAATCATCATCAGTACTACAGATATTCAAAGAGTTCGTACTAACAACATTGCAATCATGATTATCATTCAAAGATTTAGTGCCAAACATTTTAATACATTCTTCTTCTAACACTTTGGCAATATTATCGGAATACTTATTTTAATGAAAGATATTAAAAATATGAAGCATATGAGGTACCCTTAATTCCATTTTTAGTTTTCTTTTATAAACTAAACTAGTGATAAAAAAGAAACTAAAAGATTTGATTGCAAGATCTAAAGATATACCTTCAAGCGCTAACCTCCCCGGCAACGGCGCCAGAAAAGAGCTTGATGTCTACTACACAACCTTCTTCTTGTAGACGTTGTTGGGCCTCCAAGTGCAGAGGTTTGGAGGACAGTAGCAAATTTCCCTCAAGTGGATGACCTAATGTTTATTTATCATTCCGCGGGAGGCGTAGGATGAAGATGGTCTCTCTCAAACAACCCTGCAACCAAATAACAAAGAGTCTCTTGTGTCCCCAACACACCCAATACAATGGTAAATTGTATAGGTGCACTAGTTCGGCAAAGAGATGGTGATGCAAGTGCAATATGGATGGTAGATGAATATTTTTGTAATCTGAAATTATGAAAACAGCAAGGTAACTAATGGTAAAAGTGAGCGTAAACGGTATTCCAATGTGTTGAAACAAGGCCTAGGGTTCATACTTTCACTAGTGCAAGTTCTCTCAACAATAATAACATAATTGGATCATATAACTATCCCTCAACATGCAACAAAGAGTCACTCCAAAGTCACTAATAGTGGAGAACAAACGAAGAGATTATTATAGGGTGTGAAACCACCTCAACGTTATTCTTTCTGATCGATCTATTCAAGAGTCCTTAGTAAAATAACACGAAGCTATTCTTTCCGTTCAATCTATCCTAGAGTTCGTTCTAGAATAACACCTTAAGACACAAATCAACCAAAACCCTAATGTCACCTAGATACTCCAATGTCACCTCAAGTATCCGTGGGTATGATTATACGATATGCATCACACAATCTCAGATTCATCTATTCAACCAACACAAAGAACTTCAAAGAGTGTCCCAAAGTTTCTACCGGAGAGTCAAGATGAAAACGTGTGCCAACCCCTATGCATTAGTTCACGAGGTTACAGAACTCGCAAGTTGATCACCAAAACATACATCAAGTGAATCACATGATATCCCATTGTCACCACAGATAAGCACATGCAAGACATACATCAAGTGTTCTCAAATCCTTAAAGACTCAATCCGATAGGATAACTTCAAAGGGAAAACTCAATCCATTACAAGAGAGTAGAGGGGGAGAAGCATCATAAGATTCAACTATAATAGCAAAGCTCGCGATACATCAAGATCGTACCAAATCAAGAACACGAGAGATCAAACACATAGCTAGTGATACATACCCTTAGCCCCGAGGATGAACTACTCCCTCCTCATCATGGAGAGCACCGGGATGATGAAGATGGCCACCGGAGAGGGATTCCCCCCTCCGGCAGGGTGCCGGAACGGGTCTAGATTGGTTTTCGATGGCTACAGAGGCTTGCGGCAGCGGAACTCCCGATCTAAGTTATTTTCTGGAGGTTTCTGTATATATAAGAGGTGTTGGCGTCGGGGACAAGTCAGGGGGGTCTCCGACGCGGCTACGAGGTAGGGGGCGCGCCTAGGGGGGTAGGGTGCGCCCCCACCCTCGTGGTGGCCTCGGGACTCTTCTGGCCCATCTCCGGTACTTCGTGGGCTTCTTCTGGTCCAAAAATGATCTCTGTGAAATTTCAGGTCAATTGGACTCCGTTTGGTTTTCCTTTTCTGTGATACTCAAAAACAACGAAAAAACAGAAACTCGCACTAGGCTCTAGGTTAATAGGTTAGTCCCAAAAGTCATATAAAATAGCATATAAATGCATATAAAACATCCAAGGTTGATAATATAATAGCATGGAACAATAAAAAATTATAGATACGTTGGAGACGTATCAAACATCCCATTGCAGAACTGAACCAAACAGTTAACTAAACACCACAACACAAATGAACCAAACGTTAACCGAGCACCACATTGCACAATGTATAACCAAACCAAGCATGCTTGAGAACTTGGAAATATAGCAATTGTATTCGTTTCTCATGTATTTTGTAAAGATAAATTCGATTTACTTCTCACATGGAAGACAATACAAAATTGCAGCCTGATGAATTGAACATCACATTTGTAGAGGTAAACCACACAGTTAACTCAAGACAGCAACTAATTAACAAAACAGTTAATAAGTGAGCACCACACTGAAGGAAATATGCCCCATAGGCAATAATAAAGTTGTTGTTTATATTTCCTTACATCATGATAAATGTTTATTATTCATGCTAGAATTGTATTAACCGGAAACTTAGTGCATGTGGGAATACATAGACAAAACTGAGTGTCCCTAGTACGCCTATACTTGACTAGCTTGTTAATCAAAGATGGTTAAGTTTCCTAACCATAGACATGTGTTGTCATGTGATGAACGGGATCACATTATTAGAGAATGATGTGATGGACAAGATCCATCCTTTAGCTTAGCATTATGATCGTTTAGTTTTATTGATATTGCTTTCGTCAGGACTTATACGGGTTCCTCTAACTATGAGATTATGCAACTTCCGAATACCGGAGGAACACCTAGTGTGCTATCAAATGTCACAACATAACTAGGTGATTATAAAGAAACTCTAAAGGTGTCTCCGATGGTGTTTGTTGAGTTGGCATCGATCGAGATTTGGATTTGTCACTCTGTGTATCGAAGAGGTATCTCTAGGCCCTCTCGGTAATGCACATCACTATGAGCCTTGCAAGCAATGTGACTAATGATTTAGTTACGGGATGATGCATTACAGAACGAGTAAAGAGACTTGCCGGTGACGAGATTGAACTAGGTAAGATGATACCGACGATCGAATCTTGGGCAAGTAACATACTGATGACAAAGGGAACAACGTATGTTGTTATGCGGTTTGGCCGATAAAGATCTTCATAGAATATATAGGAGCCAATATGAGCATTCCGGTTCCGCTATTGGTCATGTCTATATAGTTCTTGAACCTGTAGGGTCCGCACGCTTAACGTTCGATGACGATTTGTATTATGAGTTATGTGATTTAATGACCGAAGTTTGTTTGGAGTCCCGGATGAGATCACAGACATGACGAGGAGTCTCAGAATGGTCGAGAGGTAAAGATTCATATATTGGAAGGTTACATTCGGACACCGGAATGGTTCGGGTCGTTTCGGATGAGTTTTGGAGTACTCGGGGTTACCGGAACCCCCCCGGGAGGTTAATGGGCCACCATGGGCCTTATTGGAGAAGAGAGAGGGCCGGCTAGGAGGTGGCGCTCACCCCCCCCTTGCCAATCCGAATTGGACAAGGGGTGGGGGAGGCGCCCCCTACTTCCTTCTCTCCTCTTCCTCCTTCCCTCATTCTCCTAGTTGGAATAGGAAAGGGGGGGGGGCGAATCCTACTTGGACCGCAAGTCCATGTAGGACTCCCCCCTATGGCGCACCCCCCTTGGGCCGGCCTCCTCTTCCCCCTCCTTTATATACGTGGGAGGGGGGCACCCCAAAGGCACACATGGTCTTCTCTTAGCCGTGTGCGGTGCCCCTCCAAAGTTACACACCTCGGTCATATTGTGGTAGTGCTTAGGCGAAGCCCTGTGCTAGTAACTTCATCATCACCGTCAACACGCCATTGTGCTGACGAAACTCTCCCTCATCCTCAACTAGATCAAGAGCTTGAGGGACGTCATCGAGCTGAAAATGTGCTGAACACGGAGGTGCCGTATGTTCTGTGCTTGGATCGGTTGGATCGCGAAGACGTTCGACTACATCAACCACGTTACTAAACGCTTCCACTTTCGGTCTACGAGGGTATGTGGAGTTGTGGACACACTCTCCCCTCTCATTGCTATGCATCACCTCGATAGATCTTGCGTGATCGTAGGAATTTTTTTGAAATACCGAGTTCCCCAATAGTGGCAGTCGAGCCACGTCTATGCATAGATGTTATATGCACGAGTAGAACACAAAGAGTTGTGGGCGAAATAGTCATACTGCTTACCAACAACATCTTACTTTGATTCGGCGATATTGTTGGATGAAGCGTCCTGGACCGACATTACATGATCGCGTTCATGAGACTGGTTCTACCAACGTGCTTTGCACACAGGTGGCTGGCGGGTGTTTGTTTCTCCAGCTTTAGTTGAATCGAGTTTGACTATGCCCGGTCCTTGTTGAAGGTTAAAATAGCACACTTGATGAAAAATCGTTGTGGTTTTGATGCGTAGGTAAGAATGGTTCTTGCTACAAGCCCGTAGCAGCCACGTAAAACTTGCAACAACAAAGTAGAGGCCGTCTAACTTGTTTTTGCAGGGCATGTTGTGATGTGATATGGTCAAGACGAGATGAGATATAAATTTTTGTATGAGATGACCATGTTTTGTAAAAGTTATCGACAACTTGCAGGAGCCTTATGGTTGTCGCTTTATTGTATGAAATTCAATCGCCATGTAATTGCTTTACTTTATCACTAAGCGATAGCGATAGTCATAGAAGCAATAGTTGGTGAGACGACAACGATGCTACGATGGAGATCAAGGTGTCAAGCCGGTGATGATGGCGATCATGATGGTGCTTTGGAGATGTAGATCAAAGGCACAAGATGATGATGGCCATATCATATCACTTATTTTGATTGCATGTGATGTTTATCCTTTATGCATCTTATTTTTCTTAGTACGGCGGTAGCATTATAAGATGATCCCTCACTAAATTTCAAGGTATAAGTGTACTCCCTGAGTATGCATCGTTGCTACAGTTCGTTGTGCCCAGACACCACGTGATGATCAGGTGTGATAAGCTCTACGTTAACATACAACGGGTGCAAGCCAGTTTTGCACATGCATAATACTCGGGTTAAACTTGACGAGCCTAGCATATGAAGATATGGCCTCAGAAAACTGAGACCGAAAGGTCGAACGTGAATCATATAGTAGATATGAACAACATAGTGATGTTCACCATTGAAAACTACTCCATCTCACGTGATGAGCGAACATGGTTTAGTTGATATGGATCACATGATCATTTGGATGATGAGAGGGATGTCTATCTAAGTGGGAGTTCTTAAGTAATATGATTAATTGAACTTCAATTTATCATGAACTTAGTACCATATAGTATTTTGCGAGTCTATGTTGTTGTAGATCAATGGCCCGTGCTACCGTTCCCTTGAATTTTAATGCATTCCTAGAGAAAGCAAAGTTGAAAGATGATGGTAGCAACTATACGGACTGGGTCCGTAACTTGAGGATTATCCTCATTGCTGCACAGAAGAATTACGTCCTGTAAGCACCGCTAGGTGCAACACCCATTGCAGGAGCAACTCCAGACATTGTGAACGTCTGGCAGAGCAAAGCTGATGACTACTTGATAGTTCGGTGTGCCATGTTGTATGGCTTAGAATCGGGACTTCAACGATGTTTTGAACGTCATGGAGCATATGAGATGTTCCAGGAGTTGAAGTTAATATTTCAAGAAAATGCCCGAATTGAGATATATGAAGTCTCTAATAAGTTCTATGCCTGCAAGATGGAGGAGAATAGTTCTGTCAGTGAACATATACTTAGAATGTCTGGGTACCACAACCACTTGACTCAACTGGGAGTTAATCTTCGTGATGATAGTGTCATTGCCAGAGTTCTTCAATCACTGCCACCAAGATACAAAAGCTTCCTGATGATCTATGATATGCAAGGGATGGATAAGACAATTCCCGAGCTCTTCGCGGTGCTAAAGGCTGCGGAGGCTGAAATCAAGAAGGAGCATCAAGTGTTGATGGTTAACAAGACCACTAGTTTCAAGAAAAAGGGCAAAGGGAATAAAGGGAACTTCAAGTAGAATAGAAAGAAAGTTGCTGCTCAAGTGAAGAAGCCCAAGTCTGGACCTAAGCCTGAGACTGAGTGCTTCTACTGCAAAGGGACTGGTGACTGGAAGCGGAACTGCCCCATGTATTTGGCGTATAAGAAGGATGGCAAAGTGAAAGGTATATTTGATATACATGTTATTGATGTGTACCTTACTAATGCTTGAAGTAGCGCCTGGGTATTTGATACTGGTTCTATTGCTCATATTTGCAACTCGAAACAGGGGCTACGGATTAAGCGAAGATTGTCTAAGGACAAGGTGACAGTGCACGCGGGAAATGGTTCCAAAGTCGATGTGATCGCCGTCGGCACGCTACCTCTACATCTACCTTCGGGATTAGTTTTAGACCTGAATAATTGTTATTTGGTGCCAGCGTTAAGCATGAACATTATATCTGGATCCTGTTTGACGTGAGACGGTTATTCATTTAAATAAGAGAATAATGGTTGTTCTATTTATATGAGTAATATCTTTTATGGTCATGCACCTTTGATGAGTGGTCTATTTTTGTTGAATCTCGATAGTAGTGATACACATATTCATAATATTGAAGCCAAAAGATATAAGTTTAATAACGATAGTGCAACTTATTTGTGGCGCTGCCGTTTACGTCATATTGGTGTAAAGCGCATGAAGAAACTCCATGCTGATGGGTTTTTGGAATCACTTGATTATGAATCAGTTGATGCTTGCAAACCATGCCTCATGGGCAAGATGACTAAGACTCCGTTCTCCGGAACAATGGAGAGAGCAACTGACTTATTGGAAATAATACATAGTAATATATGCGGTCCAATGAGTGTTGAGGCTCGTGGTGGGTATCGTTATTTTTTGACCTTCACAGATGATTTGAGCAGATATATCTACTTAATGAAACATAAGTATATGAAACATTTCAAAAGTTCAAATAATTTCAGAGTGAAGTGGAAAATCATCGTAACAAGAAAATAAAGTTTCTACAATCTGATCGTGGAGGTGAATATTTGAGTTATGAGTTTCATCTTCATTTGAAACAATGCGGAATAGTTTCGCAACTCATGCCACCTGGAACACCACAGCGTAATGGTGTGTCCGAACATCGTAACCGCACTTTATTAGATATGGTGCGATCTATGATGTCTCTTACTGATTTACCACAATTATTTTGAGGTTATGCTTTAGAGACGGCTGCATTCATGTTAAATAGGGCACCATCTAAATCCGTTGAGACGACACCATAAGAACTATGGTTTGGCAAGAAACCGATGTTGTCATTTCTTAAAGTTTGGGGCTGCGATGCTTATGTGAAAAAGCTTCAACCTGATAAGCTCGAACCCAAATCCGAGAAATGTGTCTTCATAGGATACCCAAAGGAAACTGTTGGGTACACCTTCTATCATAGATCCGAAGGCAAGATATTCGTTGCTAAGAATGGATCCTTTATAGAGAATGAGTTTATCTCGAAAGAAGTGAGTGGGAGGAAAGTAGAACTTGATGAGTTAATTATACCTTCTCCCTTATTGGAAAGTAGTTCATCACAAAAATCAGTTCCAGTGATTCCTACACCAATTAGTGAGGAAGCTAATGATGATGACCATGAAACATCAGATCAAGTTACTACTGAACCTCGTAGGTCAACCAGAGTAAGATACGCACCAAAGTGGTACGGTAATCCTGTTCTGGAGGTCATGTTACTTGACCACGATGAACCTACAAACTATGAGCAAGCGATGATGAGCCCAGATTCCGCGAAATGGATTGAGGCATCAAATCTGAGATGGGATCCATGTATGAGAACAAAGTGTGGACTTTGGTTGACTTGCCCAATGATCGGCAAGCCATAGAGAATAAATGGATCTTCAAGAAGAAGACTGATGCTGACGATAATGTTACTATCTATAAAGCTCGACTTGTTGCAAAAGGTTTTCGACAAGTTCAAGGAGTTGACTATGATGAGACCTTCTCACCTGTAGTGATGCTTAAATCAGTCTGAATCATGTTAGCAATTGCCGCAAATTATGATTATGAAATTTGGCAAATGGATGTCAAAACTGCATTACTTAATGCATATCTTAAAGAAGAGTTGCATATGATGCAATCAGAAGGTTTTGTCGATCCAAAAGGTGCTAAAAAAGTGTGCATGCTCCAGCGATCCATTTATGGACTGGTGCAAGCCTCTCGGAGTTGGAATATACGCTTTGATAGTGCGAACAAAGCATGTTGTTTTATACAGACTTTTGGAGAAGCCTTTATTTACAAGAAAGTGAATGGGAGCTATGTAGAATTTCTAATATTTTTTCTGGATGACATATTGTTGATTGGAAATAATACATAATTTCTAGATAACATAAAAGGATAATTGAATAAGACTTTTTCAATAAAAGACCTCGGTGAAGCTGCTTATATATTGGGCAGCAAGATCTATAGAGATAGATCAATACGCTTAATTGGACTTTCACAAAGCACATACCTTGATAAAGTTTTGAAGAAGTTCAAAATGGATCAGTCGAAGAAAGGGTTCTTGCCTGTGTTACAAGGTGTGAAATTGAGTCAGACTCAATGCCGGACCACTGCAGAAGATAGAGAGAAAATGAAAGTCATTCCCTATGCCTCAGCCATAGGTTCTATCATGTACGCAATGTTGTGTACCAGACCTGATGTGTGCCTTGCTATAAGTTTAGCAGAGAGGTACCAAAGTAATCCCGGAGTTGATCATTGGACAGTGGTCAAGAACATCCTGAAATACCTGAAGATGACTAAGGATATGTTTCTCATTTATGGAGGTGACACAGAGCTCATCGTAAATGGTTACGTCGATGCAAGCTTTGACACTGATCTGTATGACTCTAAGTCACAAACCGGATACATATTTATATTGAATGGTGGAGCTGTCAGTTGGTGCAGTTCCAAGCAGAGCGTCGTGGCGTGGTCTATGTGTGAACCGGAGTACATAGCTGCTTCGGAAGCAGTAAATGAAGGAGGCTGGATGAAGGAGTTCATATCCGATCTAGGTGTAATACCTAGTGCATTGGTGTCGGATTTCGGTTTCCGGCAAAACCCTTGAGGTTCGAACTCTGGAGTGCGCATGAAGATCTCTCTCCCTGGCACACACTCTCACCACAATATCAAAGCTCAGCACATCGAACTCGCGGAACAGAGGACACAGGGTTTATACTGGTTCGGGCCATCGATGTGGTGTAATACCCTACTCCAGTGTGGTGTGGTGGATTGCCTCGTAGGCTGAGGATGAACAAGTACAAGGGATGAATAGCCTCCTGAGGAGAGGTGTTTTTGAGCTCGATGAGCTTGTATGGTGGCCTTGGTGGAATGGGTCCAGTTCCAGATCCGATGCCTCCGTACGGTGGTGGCTAGTCCTATTTATAGACGCCCTGGACCTCTTCCCAAATGTTGGTGGGAAGGGATCCAACAATGGCCAAATTCGAATGGAGACAACTAGTACAAGTTATCCTGATAAAAGGTGCTCTTCGCCTGCCAAAGGCTCTGGTGGTGACGCCGTCCTGGGCTCCATGATGACCTCCGTCCTGCCATCCTGCTGGTCTTGGTTTTGTTGCACCGATATGGAAACCATTGCCTGATGCCTCGGGACTCCTCTCCTACACTTTCCTCTTTAGAACCAAAGAGGAAACGAGTACACTGCGCGTGGTGGTGCCCGCCTGGCCTTTGTCATCATGGCTTGCGTCATAGGGACGTCGTGAGGTGCCCCTCGCCTTGATCTCTCCACCCCTTGTGAGCCAGCCTCGTGAGGCTGCCCCCGAGGAGGTCTTGTGTCGTCCGCCTCACGAGGCTTGGCCCCTCGCGCGGGTCTTGAGTGTTTGCTGCTGAAGATGGGCCGTACAAGGTCGCTGGTGGAGCCGCGCCATGGGCCGCAGGCAGGCAAGTCTGGGGACCCCCGTTCCCAGGACACCGATAGTAGACCCTGGGCCCAAGGCGCGCTCAGACTTGGCTTCGAGGCAAAGCCAATGGGTAAGTGCGGAGCGCCGCGGGCCCCAACAACCTGCGGCCTCGGTTGACGCGTGGCGATTGATGGGACGTGGGTGTCTCTGCTTTCCCGCGTTGCCTTGACAACTGCCCGACTTGACGACTCCATGTTGCATGCAGAAAAAAGGTCATTATTACCTTAGATCATGGAGGCCGGCGGTTGGCCTCCTCCTGGCTATAAATGGGAAGGGGGCGGAGCCCCCGTCTCCCATCTCTTCCTTCGCTTGTCCTGCTTCTTCTCCCTTGCTTCACTACTAGCAGCGACACCTATGGCGTCGGTGAAGAGGTTCTCGGCCGCAGAAAAGGGCAAGGCCCGCCGGGAGGGGCCCGGCTCGCCGCCACCTAAGAGGGTGCATCGTCGCCCACGTAAGCACGCCACGACCGCCACCGTGGCCCCTCGCGGCCGCGGCCTCGCGCGGTGGGAGTCGCCCAGGTCGCGGCAGTCCCCTCGATGAAGTGAGGCACGCCATGGTTGCGCGGCCTCCCCGGCCGCGCTTTGATGTCTACTACACAACCTTCTTCTTGTAGATGTTGTTGGGCCTCCAATTGCAGAGGTTTGTAGGACAGTAGCAAATTTCCCTCAAGTGGATGACCTAAGGTTTATCAATCCGTGGGAGGCGTAGGATGAAGATGGTCTCTCTCAAACAACACTGCAACCAAATAACAAAGAGTCTCTTGTGTCCCCAACACACCCAATACAATGGTAAATTGTATAGGTGCACTAGTCCGGCGAAGAGATGGTGATACAAGTGCAATACGGATAGTAGATAAAGGTTTTTGAATCTGAAAATATAAAAACATCAAGGTAACTAATGATAAAAGTGAGCACAAACGGTATTGCAATGTGTTGAAACAAGGCCTAGGGTTCATACTTTTACTAGTGCAAGTTTTCCCAACAATAATAACATAATTGGATCATATAACAATCCCTCAACATGCAACAAAGTGTCACTCCAAAGTCACTAATAGCAGAGAACAAACGAAGAGATTATTGTAGGGTACGAAACCACCTCAAAGTTATCCTTTCTGATGGATCTATTCAAGAGTCCGTAGTAAAATAACATGAAGCTATTCTTTTCGTTCGATCTATCATAGAGTTCATACTAGAATAACACCTTAAGATACAAATCAACCAAAACCCTAATGTCACCTAGATACTCCAATGTCACCTCAAGTATCCATGGGTATGATTATATGATATGCATCACACAATCTCATATTCATCTATTCAACCAACACAAAGAACTTCAAAGAGTGCCCTAAAGTTTCTACCGGAGAGTCAAGACGAAAACGTGTGCCAACCCCTATGCATAAGTTCACGAGGTCACGGAACTTGCAAGTTGATCACCAAAACATACATCAAGTGGATCAGGTGATATCCCATTGTCACCACAGATAAGTACATGCAAGACATACATCAAGTGTTCTCAAATCCTTAAATACTCAATCCGACAAGATAACTTCAAAGGGAAAACTCAATTCATCACAAGAGATTATAGGGGGAGAAACATCATAAGATCCAACTATAATAGCAAAGCTGGCAATACATCAAGATCATGCTGAGTCAAGAACACGAGAGAGAGAGAGATCAAACACATAGCTACTGGTACATACCCTCAGCCCCGAGGGTGAACTACTCCCTCCTCGTCATGGAGAGTGCTGGGATGATGAAGATGGTCACCGGAGAGGGATACCCCCCTTCGGCAGGGTGCCCGAACGGGTCTAGATTGGTATTCGGTGGCTACGGAGGCTTGCGGCGGCGGAACTCCCGATCTATTCTGCTCCTTGATGTTTTTAGGGTATATGGACATATATAGGAGAAAGAAGTCGGCCAGGGGAGCCACGAGGGGACCACGAGGGTGGGGGGCGTGCCCAGGGGGTAGGGCGCGCCTCCCTGTCTCGTGGCTTCCTCGAAGCTTCCTTGACATCTACTCCAAGTCTCCTGGGTTGCTTCTGTTCCAAAAATAACTCTCCTAAAGGTTTCATTCTGTTTGGACTCCATTTGATATTCCTTTTCTTCGAAACACTGAAATAGGCAATAAAACATCATTTTGGGTTTGGCCTCCGGTTAATAGGCTAGTCCCAAAAATAATATAAAAGTGTATAATAAATCCCATAAACATCCAAAACAGGTAATATAATAGCATGGAACAATCAAAAATTATAGATACGTTGGAGACGTATCAAGCATCCCCAAGCTTAATTCATGCTCGTCCTCGAGTAGGTAAATGATAAAAACTGATTTATTGATGTGGAATGCTACCTAACATATTCACCAATGTAATCTTCTTTACTATGGCAAGAATATTCAGATCCATAAGATTCAAGACAAAAGTTTAATATGGACATAAAAAATAATAATACTTCAAGCATACTAACAAAGCAATTATGTCTTCTCAAAATAACATGGCCAAAGAAAGCTATCCCTACAAAATCATATAGTCTGGCTATGCTCTATCTTCATCACACAAAATATTTAAATCATGCACAACCCCGATGACAAGCCAAGCAATTGTTTTCATACTTTTGATGTTCTCAAACTTTTTCAATCTTCACGCAATACCTGAGCGTGAGCCATGGACGTAGCACTATAGGTGGAATAGAATGGTGGTTGTGGAGAAGACAAAAAGGAGAAGATAGTCTCACATCAACTAGGCGTATCAACGGGCTATGGAGATGCCCATCAATAGCTATCAATGTGAGTGAGTAGGGATTGCCATGCAACAGATGCACTAGAGCTATAAGTGTATGAAAGCTATACAAGAACTAAGTGGGTGTGCATCCAACTCGCTTGCTCACGAAGACCTAGGGCATTTTGAGGAAGCCCATCATTGGAATATACAAGCCAAGTTCTATAATGAAAGATTCCCACTAGTATATGAAAGTGACAACATAGGAGACTCTCTATCATGAAGATCATGGTGATACTTTGAAGCACAAGTGTGGTAAAAGGATAGTAACATTGTCCCTTCTCTCTTTTTTCTCTCTTTTTTTGTTTTTTTGGGCCTTCTCCTTTTTATGGCCTCTTTTTTTTGTCCGGAGTCTCATCCCGACTTGTGGGGGAATCATAGTCTCCATCATCCTTTCCTCACATGGGACAATGCTCTAATAATGATGATCATCACACTTTTATTTACTTACAACTCAAGAATTACAACTCGATACTTACAACAAAATATGACTATATGTGAATGCCTCCAGCAGTGTACCGGGATGTGCAATGAATCAAGAGTGACATGTATGAAAGAATTATGAACGGTGGCTTTGCCACAAATACAATGTCAACTACATGATCATGCAAAGCAATATGACAATGATGGAGCGTGTCGTAATAAACAGAATGGTGGAAAGTTGCATGGCAATATATCTCGGAATGGCTATGGAAATGCCATAATAGGTAGGTATGGTGGTTGTTTTTAGGAAGATATATGGTGGGTTTAAGGTACCGGCGAAAGTTGCGCGATACCAGAGAGGCTAGCAATGGTGGAAGGGTGAGAGTGCGTATAATCCATGGACTCAACATTAGTCATAAATAACTCACATACATATTGCAAAAATCTATTAGTTATCGAAACGAAGTACCACGCGCATGCTCCTAGGGGGGTAGATTGGTAGGAAAAGACCATTGCTCGTCCTCGATTGCCACTCATAAGGAAGACAATCAATAAATAAATCATGCTCCGACTTCGTCACATAACGGTTCACCATACGTGCATGCTACGGGAATCACAAACTTTCACACAAGTATCTCTCAAATTCACAAATACTCAACTAGCATGACTCTAATATCACCATCTTCATATCTCAAAACAATCATCAAGTATCAAACTTCTCATAGTATTCAATGCACTCTATATGAAAGTTTTTATTATACCCATCTTGGATGCCCATCATATTAGGACTAAATACATAACCAAAGAAAACTACCATGCTATTCTAAAGGACTATCAAAATGATATAAGTGAAGGATGAGAGATCAATTATCTCTATAAAATAGAACCACCGCCGTGCTCTAAAAGATATAAGAGAAGCACTAGAGCAAATGATAAACTACTCCGAAAGATATAAGTGAAGATCAATGAGAAGTCGAATAATTATGCAACTATGTGAAGACTCTCTAACATTTAATAATTTAAGATCTTGGTATTTTATTCAAGCAGCAAGCAAAACAAAAGAAAATAAAATGACGCTCCAAGAAAAACACATATCATGTGGTGAATAAAAATATAGCTCCAAGTAAAGTTACCGATGAACGAAGACGAAAGAGGGGATGCCTTCCGGGGCATCCCCAAGCATAGGCTCTTGGTTCTCCTTGAATATTTCCTTGGGGTGCCTTGGGCATCCCCAAGCTTAGGCTCTTGCCACACCTTATTCCATAGTCCATCGAATCTTTACCCAAAACTGGAAAACTTCACAACACAAAACTTAACAGAAAACTCGTAAGCTTTGTTAGTATAAGATAATAAGCCACCACTTAGGTACTGTTGTGAACTCATTCTAAATTCATATTGGTGTAATATATACTATATTCCAACTTCCCTATGGTTCATACCCTCCGATACCACTCATAGATTCATCAAAATAAGCAAACAACACAATGAAACAAGAATCTGTCGAAAACAGAACAGTCTGTAGTAATCTGTATCAAACGTACACTTCTGTAACCCCAAAAATTCTGAAATAAATTTTTAGACGTGAGGAATTTGTCCATTAATCATCTTCAAAAATAATGAACCTAATCGCACTCTCCAGTAAACAATGGCAGCAAAACTCGTGAGCGCTAAAGTTTCTGTTTTTTATAGCAAGATCGCAAAGACCAAGTCTTCCCAAAGGTTCTACTTGGCACAAACACTAATTAAAAGCATAAAACCACATCTAAGAAGAGACTAGATGAATTATTTATTACTAAACAGGAGCAAAAAGCAAAGAACAAAAATAAAATTGGGTTGCCTCCCAACAAGCGCTAACGTTTAACGCCCCTAGCTAGGCATGATGATTTCAATGATGCTCACATAAAAGATAAGAATTGGAACATAAAGAGAGCATCATGAAGAATATGACTAGCACATTTGAGTATAACCCACTTCCTATACATAGGGATGTTTTTAGCAAACAACTTATGGGAACAATAATCAACTAGCATAGGAAGGCAAAACAAGCATAACTTCAAAACTTTTAACACATAGAGAGGAAACTTGATATTATTGCAATTCCTACAAGCATATATTCCTCCCTCATAATAATTTTCAGTAGCATCATGAATCAATTCAAAAATATAACTATCACATAAAGCATTATTTTCATGATGCACAAACATAGAATTTTTATTACTCTCCACATAAGCAAATTTCTTCTCATGAATAGTAGTGGGAGCAAACTCAACAAAATAACTATTATGTGAGGCATAATCCAATTGAGAATTAAAATCATGATGACAAGTTTCATGGTTATCATTAGTCTTTATAGCATACATGTCACCACAATAATCATCATAGATAGCAACTTTGTTCTCATAATCAATTGAAACCTCTTCCGAAATAGTGGATTCATCACTAAATAAAGTCACGACCTCTCCAAATCCACTTTCATAATTATCACAATAAGATTCAACACCCTCCAAAATAGTGGGATCATTACTTCCTAAAGTTGACACTCTTCCAAACCCACTTTCATCAATATAATCATCATAAATAGGAGGCATGCTATCATCATAATATATTTTCTCATCAAAACTTGGGGGACCAAAAATATCATCTTCATCAAACATAGCATCCCCAAGCTTGTGGCTTTGCATATCATTAGTATCATGGATATTCAAGGAATTCATACTAATAATATTGGAATCATGCTCATCATTCAAAGATTTAGTGCCAAACATTTTAATGCATTCTTCTTCTAGCATTTTGGCACAATTATCGGAATCCTTATTTTCACAAAAGATATTAAAAAGATGAAGCATATGAGGTACCCTCAATTCCATTTTTTTGTAGTTTTCTTTTATATACTAAACTAGTGATAAAACAAGAAACAAAAAGATTCGATTGCAAGATAAAGATATACCTTCAAGTGCTAACCTCCCCGTCAATAGCGCCTGAAAAGATCTTGATGTCTACTACACAACCTTCTTCTTGTAGACGTTGTTGGGCCTCCAAGTGCATAGGTTTGTAGGACAGTAGCAAATTTCCCTCGACCTAAGGTTTATGAATCAGTGGGAGACATAGGATGAAGATGGTCTCTCTCAAACAACCCTGCAACCAAATAACAAAGAGTCTCTTGTGTCCCCAACACACCCAATACAATGGTAAATTGTATAGGTGCACTAGTTCGGCGAAGAGATGGTGATACAAGTGCAATATGGATAGTAGATAAAGGTTTTATGTAATCTAAAAATATAAAAACTGCAAGGTAACTAATGATAAAAGTGAGCACAAATGGTATTGCAATGTGTTGAAACAAGGCCTAGGGTTCATACTTTCACTAGTGCAAGTTTTCTCAACAATAATAACATAATTGGATCATATAACAATCCCTCAACATGCAACAAAGAGTCACTCCAAAGTCACTAATAGCGGAGAACAAACAAAGAGATTATTGTAGGGTACGAAACCACGTCAAAGATACCCTTCCTGATCGATCTATTCATGAGCCCGTAGTAAAATAACATGAAGCTATTCTTTCCGTTTGATCTATCATAGAGTTCGTACTAGAATAACACCTTAAGACACAAATCAACCAAAACCCTAATGGCACCTAGATACTCCAATGTCACCTCAAGTATCCATGGGTATGATTATACGATATGCATCACACAATCTCAGATTCATCTATTCAACCAACACAAAGAACTTCAAAGAGTGCCCCAATGTTTCACCCGGAGAGTCAAGATGAAAACGTGTGCGAACCCCTATGCATTAGTTCACGAGGTCATAGAACTCGCAAGTTGATCACCAAACATACATCAAGTGGATCACATGATATCCCATTGTCACCACAGATAAGCACATGCAATACATACATCAAGTGTTCTCAAATATTTAAAGACTCAATCCGATAAGATAACTTCAAAGGGAAAACTCAATTCATCACAAGAGAGTAGAGGGGGAGAAACATCACAAGATCCAACTATGATAGAAAAGCTCGCGATACATAAGGATTGTGCCGACTCAAGAACACGAGAGAGACAGAGAGAGATCAAACACATAGCTACTAGTACATACCCTCAGCCCCGAGGGTGATCTACTCCCTCCTCGTCATGGAGAGCGCTGGGATGATGAAGATGGCCACCGGAGAGGGATTCCCCCCTACGGCATTGTGCCGGAACGGGTCTAGATTGGTTTTCGGTGGCTACGGAGGCTTGCGACGGCGGAACTCCCGATCTATTCTACTCCTCGATGTTTTTAGGGTATATGGATATATATAGGCGAAAGAAGTCGGTCAGGGGAGCCACGAGGGGCCCACGAGGGTGGGGGCGCACCCAGGGTGGTAGGGCGCTCCCTACCTCGTGGCTTCCTCGAAGCTCCCTGGCGTCTACTCCAAGTCTCCTGGGTTGCTTCCGTTCCAACAATAACTCTCCCGAAGGTTTCATTCCGTTTGGACTCCATTTGATATTCCTTTTCTTCGAAACACTAAAATAGGCAATAAAACAACATTTTGGGCTGGGCCTCCGGTTAATAGGTTAGTCCCAAAAATAATATAGAAGTGTATAATAAAGCCCATAAATATCCAAAATGGGTAATATAATAGCATGAACAATCAAAAATTATAGATATGTTGGAGACCTATCACGCTTTCACTCGGCGGAGGTGCTGTCGGAGTTCGTCGTGTGGTTGAGGATGGTCTGAATGGTCCAAGACCCCCCTTAACCCATGAGGAAGCGGTGGTACTACTCGGGACCAAATCGCCCGCTACGGCTGCACCCCCTCCGCGGGGAAGGGTAATGACTGCGCCCGTGCTTCTCCGGCCCGATCATCCTCACGGGGCTTGGGGGATCGTCCTCGGGAGGAAGCAGCCCTCGTAGCCCCGCTTGCTCCAGAGGTGCCAACATCCGGCTCGACTGCTGGGGTCCCCCAAGTTCAGGAGCTCCTAGCCTCTCAGGCCATGGTCACGATGTTGTCTCCTCCATCCGCCGCACTACTGACCCCGGATTCTTCCGCCTCCCCTGATGTCCCGGAGCGCGCTCTTTCTGGGCTGACCCTACTGAGAGAGGATCTTCAAGGCACCGATCGTCACCTGGCGGCCGGGCGCCTGGAGCTGATCTCTGGCTTGCTTCACTCCAATGTGTCCGTCCAGGCGGCGCTGAGCCAGGCTGCGGCGACCTCCGAGAAGGACAAGTAGGTCGTCGCCCAAGCCGCGGCTGCTCGTGAGGTGGCGCTGAAGGACGCCGGGGCCGCCCAGGATCGTTGTCAGTCGCTGGAGGCCGAGCTGGAGACCATGCGCAACGAGCGTGCGACTGAAGGTCGAGACCGCAAGGCGGAGGAGGAGAAGATGAAGGCCCGGGAGGACGCCGCCAGGGGTCGCGACGCCAAGCTGGAGCAGGTGGCGAAGGCGCAGACCGCGGAGCGTAGCCGGCTGGAGAAGCTGGAGCAGAAGATGAAGGCGGAGAAGGCCGAGATGGAAGTCAAGGCAAAGGTCCTGGCTGAGGACCGCGTGGCCTTCAAGTCCCCTAAGGAGAGGTCTCGCGTGGCGCTGCAGGCACTCTACAAGAAGGGCTTGGAGGAGCCACTGGCCACAGCCGAAGAGGGCCCCACCCAGCTGCTTTCTCATCTGGCCGCGGCGCTTGAGGATGTCGTGGAAGGAATCGACCCCTTGGTGGTGGGGAAAGCCCGCATGATTTCCTCGGCCATGCTGACGCGCATCTTCAGCCACCTCCATCTTTGTGATCCTGACGCCGACCTTGACGAGCTTCTTGAGCCTGTGGATGATGAGCACCGCGCAGCAGCAGCCGTAGCCGTGAACAGCCAGGTGGAGGCCTTGATGAAGAAGTTCCGCGCCTTCGACCCTGTGCCCCCAACTGGTGGCGCCGCCGAACCTACCACTCCAGCGGGTGGCGCTGGTGAGGGCAACGTCGCCGTCGAGGGGGCACCTTCTACGAGTGACGGCGGTGTCCAGGGGTGACAAGATGGCTTGATGGTGGCTCCTTTTCCTGCTTTTGCTTCTGCAACCTGAACCATGCCTCGTGGAGGTGTTTAAAATTGTGTTTGGTATTCGAGAAACAGTATGTCTTGTAATATTTGTTTGAGTTCCGCGATTTCCTTCCTGTTTTCTTCATGTTCTACGTCGGCAGGGCCCGACCCTGCGCATACCTCAGCTGCTGTTGGGTTGTACGGATCACCAGGACGAGACCAAGGGGTGAGGGGCTACGTGGCCAGTTAGGCTCCTGAGTCGCGATGCTGAGGAGTCCCCCTTGACACGCAAACAGCTTTCAGAAATGAGATGCAGGAGTAGGCCTAGCGTTCTACGTCGGAAGGGCCCGACCCCGCGCATACCGCAACCGCCGTTGGGTCGTCCGGATTACCAGGACGAGACCAAGGGGTGATGGGTTAGGCTCCTAAGTCGCGATGCTCAGGAGTCCCCCTTGACGCTCAAACGACCTTCATACCTTTTCACTCACCGAGGCTCTGCTCGGGAGGGGCGCGCGACGACCAGGTCCAAGGGACCTGGCAGGCTGGCGTACGCTTGGGCGTGACCCGAGCGCAGCCCCCGTGCCCAACCCCCTTGCGCGACTCACCCGAGGGGAGTTGTTGCGATGAGGCCAGACACTGAGCCCGGAGGCTCCCTGAGGTTGATACGGCCATGGGGCCGCCCTCAGTTGTTTATCACCAGTGCGGAGCATAGCGCTTCCGCACTTGCACGGGCATAACCTCTCCTCAGCCGTGTCGACTGCTAGCGCGGAGCATGGTGCTTCCACTGGTGCATGGGTGAGGGTTCCCTCTGAGTGGAGCCCCCGGGGCGTGTACAGCCCCGCCCTGACACGGGGCTTGCATGGCAGGGCTGGACGAGGTGTGTCTGGGCACTTGTGAGCCAGCTCGGGACTCACGAGGCCCTACCTCAAGGCGGGTTGTGCCTGGTCTTGGCTCTTGATGACTGTGGTGGTCCTGCGAGATGGTTAGGCAACCTGCGCCGAGCGAATCTCCTGAGGCTATCGCGTGAGAAGGCCAAGCACCAACGACCCCAGGAGGTGACGTGAACGGGGCCGGCCCGCCAGACAGAGCTCAGCCGTTGGGTTTATCGATGCTGCAGGGATGAACCCGTGCACAAGCGCTGTGCCTAGTCTTCTCATGCGAAGGTTCCTAAAGAAAAACGATCGGCGCGCGGCTCCCGTGGTGGGTGGCAATCAAGCAAGTGGCAACTATAAATAACTCATGCATTGGAACCAGCTAGCTTATATAGATGCGAGAACGATACACGGCACTGGGACGGACCCGAGCGGCCTGGGAATGATGCAGCCCGAGGGCTGCCCCCTGTAGGGTAATCTAAAGATGCAAGAGGATACATGCCGCAGGGACATGCCCATGCGACCTAGGAATGATGCAGCCCAAGGGGCGCTCTGAGATGCGGCCCTGTTGAGCCCTGGGACGTCGATGCAGACGCGCAACCCACCATCCTCGCCTGGATGGGGAGTTGCACCAGGTGGGTGGTGGCTGCCGCGCATAGCCCTTGCTTCTTGAAGCTCCTGGGTGGCCTTGACGATGAACTCCTGTGCGCCGGGCTCTCCTCGCCCGGTGCCCTCCTGAGGGAAACGTGTCGCGAAGCACGCCTCCACATGGTGCCCGAGCGCCTCCCTCGTGATGTTGGCTAGGTCTGAGGCCCTCCAGAAGAGAGCCCCTGAGCCTCACCCGAGGAGGGCGCTTGGCGCGCCTTCCTATGCGAGGGAGGGAGGCACCCCAGGTGCGGGCGCTGATCCTGAGGCAGCGCCGCTAGAGACACCGCCCCCTCAGGACCTGTGCGGAGTAGCTATTTCTTCTTCTTGCCGGTGGCCTCAGGAGGGTACTGCATGCCCTCACTGTCAGGGTCTTCGATTGCTACATCTTGGAAGGCGCCCTCGAGGGAGCACACCGCATCTCTTTCTTCGCAGGGGACTGTGATGATTCCGCTGCTTCCTGGCATCTTGAGGACGTTGTAGCCATGGTGGGTCACTTCCATGAACTTGGCTAATGCCGGGTACCCAAGGATAGCGTTGTACGGCAGACAGATGTGGGCGACGTCGAAGTTGACGAGCTCGGTGTGGTAGTTGTCACGCTGGCCGAAGGCGATAGGGTGACGAACTTGCCCTATCGGGGTGGTGGAGCCGTCGGTCACTCCTGAGAAGGGCTTGGTAGAGTGCAGCTGATCATAGGGCACCTGAAGGCTGTCGAACGTCTCGACGGACAGGACACTGAGCCCCACACCACCGTCGATGAGGGTCTTGGTGACTTGGACATTGCTGATGACGGGTGAATAGAGCATCAGAAGGACGCCGGTGGTGCCACACATTTGAGCTGGTCTGCCGAGCTGAAGGTGATGGCGTACTTGGACCACCTGAGCGGGCACGTGGCCTCGAGCCTAGGGAGGGCCGCATTCACCTCGCGAGAGAACTGCTTGAAGATGCGCTGGGAAGCCGGGGCCTCAGCTCCACCCAAGATGCAAGCGATGGCGCGTGGCTACTACAAGCCCCCAGCCCCCTCGTCCTGATGGTGGTCGTCGTTCCTTCTTGGTGGTGGAGGCAGCGGAGGGAGGCCAGGATTGCCCTGAGGACGGTCCTCGCGAGGCTGGTCGTGCTAGGTGCCCTCACGAGGCTGCTCGTGCTAGTGGTCCTCACGATGCCAGTCGCGCCACTCCTGGCGGGGGCCGCGGTCGTCCCAGCGTCCTCCACCTCGTCCTCCTCGGCGTAGCCCCAGTCATTGCGCTCGGGGTGTCGACCGAAGCGTCCATCTCGGATGGTCTTAAGCTCTTCGCAATCGTTGGTGTTGTGGCTCTGTACAATGTGGAAGGCGCAGAATGGATGGCTGCTCTTGGACGACTCGGGGTGGTCCCAGCCGTGCTTCGTGTCTGGCTCCGCCTCGAGCACGACTACTCCCTTGCTCTTCACGTCCTTGACCTTGGCTTTCTTCTCTTCTGGGTCAGCAGCAGGGAGCTCGAGGAGGGAGAGACGCCCCTCCTCAGCTCTTGCACACTTGGTCGCCAGGTTGAACAGCTCTAGCATCATGCATAGCTCCTCGTGGATGGCGCGATCCTCCTTCATCTTGATGTCGCGGACGCCATCGGAGAACGCTGAGATGATGGCCTCGTCCGTCACCTTGGGGATCTTGAGGCGAACGCTATTGAAGCGTTGGATGTACTTCTGCAGGGTCTCCTCCGACTGTTGCTTGATGCGGCGTAGGTCACCCACGGCTGGAGGGCGGTCGTGAGTGCCATGGAAGTTGGCGATGAAGCGGTCGCACATCTCTAACCCAGGAGAAGTTGGCGATGAAGCGGTCGGATTTGGGTTTCGAACTCCGCTCTTCCACCCGGTTATTCACCGAGGCCCTCTTATGTGGCGCCTCACCCAGTTCAGTTACATTCTCCACCCAAGCCTGTTGGTAGACCGCTTGTCAATGCGGGTCCACATCCTACTTCAGGGACTTGCTTCACATGCGGAGAACCAGGACACTATGCACGTCACTGCTCTCAAACCAATTATGCTCCACCCCATCCTGAGAAGTCCGTTGGCCGTGGTAAGCCATCACGCAAGATGATCAGTGTCAAGTCAGCTCCCACTGAACGTGGATGTGTGCATCACGTCTCAGCTAAAGACGCTCATGATGATCCGCATGTCGTTCTTGGTATACTCCTTGTCAATTGTCATCCAGCATCGGTTCTGTTCGACACTGGAGCATCTCACTCCTTCATTTCTGAAAGCTATGCTAACTTGCACAACATGTCATTTTGTGATATGCCCTCTCCACTAGTCATTCAAACCCCTGGATCCAAATGGCAAACTTCTAGTGTAAGCCATGGTAATGAAATCCTTGTTGACAAACTTGTATTCCTTGCCTCCCTTATAGCCCTCAAGTCTACAGATATTAACATCATCTTGGGTATGGACTGGATGAAGGCTCATTATGCCAAGATTGATTGTTACACAAGGTCTGTTCAGCTTACACACCCATCTGGCAAGATAGTCACCGTCTCCACTGGAGTTGCAAAGCACCAACTCTATTCTCTTAATGCCAACCCTCTTCCAGACCTTGAAGATATCCCGGTAGTCCGTGACTTTCCGGATGTCTTTCCAGAGGAACTGCCAGGTATTCCACCTGACAAAGATGTAGAGTTTGTCATAGATCTTATCCCAGGAACCGCTCCAATCTCTAGGAGACCTTACAAGATGGCACCCTTAGAACTAGCTGAGCTTAAGAAACAAATCGATGAATCCTTGCAAAAGGGTTTCATCCGTCCTAGTTCTTCTCCCTGGGCTTGCCCTGTCCACTTCGTCAAGAAGAAGGATGGTACGGATGGGATGGTTGTAGATTATCGCCCCGTTAATTTGGTCACGATAAAGAACAAGTATCCGCTCCCCAGGATCAACGATCTGTATGATCAGCTCGCTGGATCCTTAGTCTTTTCAAAGATGGATTTGAGGTTAGGCTACCACCAGATCAAGATCAGAAATAGGGACATTCCTAAGACGACTTTCGTCACTCGTTATGGCCAGTACGAGTACACCGTCATGTCCTTTGGTCTAACCAATGCTCCAGCTACATTCTCCCGCTTGATGAACTCGATCTTCATGGAGTACTTAGATAAGTTCGTCGTGGTTTACCTCGATGATATTCTTATTTACTCGAAGAACGAGGAAGAGCACGCCGAACATCTTAGACTTGTGTTAGAGAAACTCAGAGAGCACCGCCTTTATGCCAAGTTCTCCAAGTGCGAATTTTGGTTGCCAGAAGTGACCTATCTAGTCCACGTGATATCTGGTAAGGGCATTGCTGTCAATCCCGAGAGAGTTCAGGCCGTTCTTGATTGGACTCGGCCTGAAAAAGTTAAGCAAGTTAGGAGTTTCCTTGGTCTAGCCAGTTATTGTCGCCGCTTCGTTGAGAACTTCTCCAAAGTGGCCAAACCTCTCACAGAACTTCTCAAGAAAGATAAAAAGTTTGAGTGGTCCCCACAGTGTGAGTACAGTTCTTAGGAACTGAAAAGGCGCCTGACTTCTGCTCCCATACTTGTGCCACCGGATTTCACTAAGGACTTTGTTATCTATTGTGATGCCTCACGACAGGGACTAGGTTGCATTCTTATGCAAGATCGCCATGTGATTGCCTATGCATCTCGACAGTTGCATGCACATGAGGAGAATTATCCTACACATGATCTAGAGCTTGCAGCCATAGTCTATGCACTTAAGACCTCGCGACATTACCTCCTTGGTAAGCGTTGCAAGATTTACACCGACCACCAGAGTCTCAAGTATATTTTCACCCAACCAGATTTGAACCTTAGGCAAAGACGTTGGTTGGAGTTGATTTCAGATTACGACATAGGGATTACCTACACCCCAGGCAAGGGGAATGTCATGGCTGATGCGCTAAGTCGTAAGTCCTATTGCAACAATCTCATGTTGCAGCAGGGCCAACCACTTCTCCATGAGGAATTATGTAAACTTAACCTTCACATTGCTCCTCACGGATTCCTTTCTACCTTGGTGGCGAAACCTACTCTTGTGGATCATATCATAGAAGCCCAGAAGCATGATACGGGGATTACCCGGATCAAGAGAAACATAGCCAAGGGTATTGCTGGTAGTTTCTCATTAGATGATCGAGGTGTTGTTTTCTTCAGAAACCGCCTGGTGGTTCCCAAGAAGGAGCATCTTCGACAACTGATCCTTAAGGAGGCGCATGAATCTCCTCTCACAATTCATCCCGGTAGTACTAAGATGTATCAGGACCTACGCCAGAGGTTCTGGTGGACTAGGATGAAGAGAGAAATTGCTCAGTTTATTGGTAACTGCGATGTTTGTTGTTGCGTTAAGGCAGAGCATCAAAGGCCTGCTGGCACCCTTCAACCTTTAGCTATTCCTGAGTGGAAATGGGATAAAGTTGGTATGGACTTCATCACCGGCTTTCCCAGGACCAAGAGAGAGAATAATGCTATCTTCATAGTCATTGATCGTCTTTCTAAAGTGGCTCACTTCCTACCTGTTCGAGAGAGTATCACTGCTAGTCAGCTCGCTGACTTATATATTTCTTGAATTGTGTCACTTCATGGTGTTCCACTAGAGATCAATTCAGACCGTGGTAGTCTTTTCACTTCTCATTTCTGGGAGAGTTTCCTAACTGCCATGGGCACCCATCTTTCCTTCAGTACCGCTTTCCACCCTCAGTCAAGTGGTCAGGTGGAAAGGGTCAACCAAATTCTCGAAGACATGCTTAGAGCTTGTGTTATCTCATTCGGTATGGATTGGGAGAAGTGTCTTCCCTTCGCCGAGTTTGCTTATAACAACAGCTACCAATCCAGCCTCAAGAAAGCTCCTTTTCAGGTTCTGTATGGACGAAGATGTCGAACACCTTTGAACTGGTCAGAAACCGGTGAAAGACAATTCTTTGGACCGGATATGATCCAGGAGGCAGAAGATCAAGTTCGCATCATTCGTGAGAATTTGAAAACAGCCCAATCTCGTCAAAAGAGCCAGTATGACCATCGTCATAAGGAAGTGGCTTATGAAGTTGGCGACAAGGCTTACCTTCGGGTTACCCCTTTGAAGGGTACCCATCGTTTCGGTATCAAGGGCAAGCTGGCTCCTCGTTACATTGGTCCTTTTCGCATTCTCGCTAAACGAGGAGAGGTTGCCTACCAGTTGGAACTACCCCCACATCTTTTCTGAGTACATGATGTCTTCCACGTCTCTCAAGTCAGGCGTTGCTTCTCGGATCCCATCTGCGGAGTGGACCACGAAACGCTTGATCTCCAAGATAACCTCACTTATCGAGAGTACCCCGTACGCATTCTGGATCAAGTAGAGCGTGTCACTCGACGTCATAACATCAAGTTTCTCAAGGTTCAGTGGTCTCGTCATACCGAGAGAGAAGCTACCTGGGAGCGTGAAGATCGTCTTCGACTCGAGTACCCCGCTTTCTTTCCGCCAACTCCTGAATCTCGGGACGAGATTTCTTCGAGTGGGGGCGAGTTGTCACATCCCTAGTTCTGGTATGACCTAGACCAGCTAGTCATTTGTGCATCATGTTTAAATTCCATTTAAATTTGAAATGGGGATTGTTGAAACCCTAGCACCAAATGAATTCAACTAGGTTCAATAAAAATATTTTCAATGATCCCAAATTCCCTTTAGAAAAGTTCATGAATTTTGTTAAAGGTGAAAACCTCTGCCAAAAATCATGCACATATTTCTAGGCCATTCTGGATTTTTGAATTAAATCTTAATGTATTTGACTTTTGGCATTTAAAATACTATAAATAATTTAAATGTTCAAATAATGTTGGAACTATTTTTGGGCCACTGAAATAATTCAGAAAGTGTCCATGAATATTTTCAGGATTTTAGGAAATACCTTGGTATTTTTCCTAAGCTCAAAACAGAGGCAAATAATTAGAAAACAAAAACAAAATTAGAAACAAAAAGGGAAAAACCTCGCCTGGCTTACCTGGCCCAGGAGAGAAGCCGGCCCAGCTGGCTGGCCAGCCCGGCCCATCCCCACCTCCCCTGTCGTCTTCCTCCTCTTGCCAGGAGGACGAAGGGCGCGTGGTCGCCGCGCGCGAGCACACGCCGGCCACCTCCTGCTTCCCTGCTCGCCGCTGGAGGCACCCGACGACGCCACGCGCCCCCCACCCCCGGACCCTCTCACTCTCCCCAATCCTCTCCTCTCCTCTCCCTCGCTTTCTCGCTCGCGACCGAGCGCGTTCGTCGCTGCCGTTCGCCGTTGCCGTAGCCACCGCCTCCCCCTCGCCCTCTCCCCGTGCTTAGAACCTCCACCACGTCGCCGGCTACCTCCTCGCCGAGCCACGCACCTCCGGACGGCCACCATCGTCGCCACCGTCGTCTTCTTCACCGCCGGCTGCCGTGGATCCCCACCGCCCGTTTGCCGCCGTCTCCGCCTCCCCGAGCTCGCCGAGAAGCTCTTCGTGACCGCAGTGAGCCCCTGAGCATTTTCCCCCTCTCCCCATGGTCGATTTCTCGCTGCAACGCTGATGACCGCGAGTCCCGTATGCCGCCGCCGCACGAGCTCGTCGCCGACGAGGCTCTGGTGACCAAATGGTCCCGTGCGTGCCTCTGTTGGGTTTGTGAGCTCTCGTAGAACATGTAGGTGCAAACCGCTGGTCCTCCCGCGCGCCGTGTCGTCGATTCCGTCGACACCCAAGCTTCGGCCGCCGCCCAGCTCGCCGCTGCCACCGCTACAGACCACCTCGCACCCTCTCACTGCCACCGCTGGATGCGCACGAGCTCCAGCTAGCCGTAGAGGCCAACCGCGTCGCAAACCGCCGCCTGTAGCGCGAGCCCGAGCAACTCCGGCGAGCCTCCGCCGCGAGATGTGGTCGCCGGTGCGTAATCCGGTGACGCTGACGTGGCAAGATTAGTTTAGGACTAATCCCCCCCATTAGTGACACTGACAGTGGGCCCTTGCGCCTTAATCTTTTAAGTTTAATTAGAAATAACCCCCTGTTTAACCTGTGACACTGACGTGTGGACCCCACACGTCAGGTTTGACCTGGTCAGCCCCGTTGACTCGCTTACGTCATGCTGACGTAGTGCTGACGCAATATATCATTTTCTGGTATTAAAATAAATCAGGAAATTCCAGAAAATGATATAAACTTCAAAAATTCATAGAAATTCAACTGTAACTCAGATTGAAATAATTTATATATGAAAAATTATCAGAAAAATTCGATCTATCCATCTGTACCATTTTCATGCATGAAAAACCAACCTATACATGCTGTATATATGAAAACACATGAATGGCTTATATAAAGAGCTTATTTTGGAGATGCATTTGAATCTTTGGTTAAAATGGATTTCATCCAAATAAAAGCTAGTTGCATTAGCTCAATCAGCATCACATATTCATGCCATGATCATGCATCATATTGTTGCATATGGTTGTCTTTTGATTATCGACACCGTTCCTTCTCGATAGGTCCTGCTCCAGAGACCGATCCAGAGTACCTGTCAGAGGAGCAGTGCCCCCCTGTTGATCTACCAGGCAAGCAAACCCCCCTTGTTCATTCCGATACAATCCTACTCTCTCGCTCCAGCTCTCATTTATTGCATCAGGACAACAATGATTCAACTGCTACTTTATGATGCGGTAGTTGAACCCATTCCTCTGCATGACCTGTCATTGCCACAATAAATAGTTAAAACCCACTAGCATGTGTAGGAGTTGATTGAGCCATGTTGTGTTCCTGCCATGCATTGGCTGCTATTGCTTAGAGTATGTCAGGTCTGATTCATCGGGAATGAATTGGAGTGGTACAATATGTTATGGTGTTGAGAGTTAAGCGTGTGAACACGATTTGGTAAAGGTAGTGGTGAGAGGCCATGTAGGAGTACATGGTGGGTTGTCTCACTGGAACCGTCCCTAAGAACTGAGTTCTATGTATATTGTCCAATGGCTCGATACTACCACACATTGGGTTCCGGTAACTCGACCCTTCTCGACTTATTAACCAACTTGATCTCTGTCCAGGAGTCGCAACTAGTTTCTGGTGTTTGTAGGTAGTGTTAGTAGTCTACCAAGTGGCACCCGGCCAGCTGGGCTTGGGACAGACTAGGCACAGTGGCACGGTGTACCAAGTGGCACCCGGATGGTGGGCTCGGGAACCCTGCTCACATCGTTTGGGGCCGTGAGCGACACCCCGGCCGGATCTCCTTACGGATGGAACCCGAATAGGCGATAAACCTGGATGAGAGACTTGTGTGGTTAGTCAGGTCGTGGTTGACACCCTCGCCAGGCTTCCGCTTGAAGGTTGTCGAGGTACATGACGTGTACATGGTGATAAGTGGTGAGAGCGTGTGTGAAGAAGTACACCCCTGCAGGGTTATCATGATCTATTCGAATAGCCGTGTCCTCGGTTATGGACTTCTTGGATGCTTACGTGGTACATAGACAACTTAAAGTGGATACTCTAAAATGCTCAGGACAAGTGTGAGTGCTATGGATGGCTTTCTCGTAGGAAGATGGGGATGAATCCATAGTAGTGTATTGATGTGGTGATTAGTGGACTCGTGTGCGCTGCCTCACCTCAAAGAAGTTTCTCGTTGTCGTAGAATAGGATAGCCACTGAGTCAAAGCTGGCTTGCTGCAACTAAACCCCACATTGCCTCCTTGATACTAATGCATGTATGATAGGATCTGATGTAAGTCTTGCTGAGTACCTTTGTACTCACGTTGCTTTATTTATGTTTTGCAGCGGAGACTTCGGTCTTACTAGTTTAGTTGGACTTCGACGAGTAGCTTGCACCTCAGCTACGATCTTGTGCCCTTGGGAGGGTCTTGTAGATAGTCAGGCTTCTCAGCCCTTTTCTTTTTTAGTTGTCTGTACTCAGACATGTAATGCTTCCGCTTGTTGCTTGTATGCTCTGAATGATGGGTCATGTGACCCCTGTTTGTATTTAATGCTATGTGGCTCTTCTGGGCCTTTAGCTATATGAGTTGCGTTATGTTGTGATGCCATGTTGTACAACACATACTTGCATGCTATTCGTATGTGTGACGTGTATTGCTATGTGTGGGATCCGACAATCTAGTTGTTTATCCTTGGCAGCCTCTCTTATGGGGAAATGTAGCCTAGTGCTTCCCTGAGCCATAGTAGTCCGCTACAACCCGGTTCACCGGAGTCCTGCTAGCCCAGCACTACTGCCCAGGACACTCGACTGGCCGGCATGTGTTTCACTTTGTTCCTGTGTCTGTCCCTTCGGGGAAATGTCACGCGGTGACATCCGGAGTCCTGCCTAGCCTGCTACAGCCCGGGATCCCCGGAGTCCTGTTACCCCAGTGCTACAGCCCGGATTCACACGCTGCTGACCGACATGCTCGATGTGAATCATGTATGCCTGTCCCCATAGGTTAGTGCCGCTTTGGGTTCATGACTAGCCATGTCGGCCCGGGTTCTCTGTCATATGGATGCTAGCGACACAATCATATACGTGAGCCAAAAGGCGCAAATGGTCCCGGGCCAGGGTAAGGCGACACCCGTGGGAATACCGTGCGTGAGGCCGCAAAGTGATATGTGGTGTTACCGGCTAGATCGATGTGACTTGGAATCGGGGTCCCGACACCACCTTTGGGGACGAAACGATATCTTTTGCCTCTTATTGCTTCCAAAAAATTTCTAGTGTCAACATAGAACAATAGGAGTGTTGTGTTTAATTTTGAAATTTTTGGGCTTCGTTTGGACATTTTTATACGTTCACTGCGTTTTGTAGGCATTTCAGGTGCATAATTCAAATTTGTACTATATGCACATGCTCCGGTGCATATAAGATGGTGGAAAAATCAAATCTGTGTCCTTGGTTCCATGGTTAGGTCCATGCAAGAAATGGGAATGAATTTCAAACACCCTGCCACCGTCATTCGGCCGCAAACATTGAGATACCTGGTTTTTAAATTCTAGTAAATCGAAAACTCGTCTAAAATTCATGAAACTTGGCATGCTATCATGGAGCGGTATCAACATGTTGTGGTAAAATTTTTGTCCCATTTGGGGCAGGTTTGGTATAAGCGTCTCACAAACCAAAGATTCTCACAAGTGTGATGGTTTCCGTAGGGAATGTGCCACCTTTGGTGACGAAACGATATCTGTTGCCTCTTATTGCTTTCAAAAATTTTCTAGTGTCAACATAGAACAATAGGAGTGTTGTGTTTAATTTTTGAAATTTTTCGGGGTTCGTTTGGCCATTTTTATATATTAACTTGGTTTTGTAGGCATTTCAGGTGCATAATTCAAATTTGAACTACATGCACATGCTCCAGTGCATATAAACTGGTTGAAAAATCAAATCTGTGTCCTTGGTTGCATGCTTTGGTCCCATGTAAGAAATGAGAATGAATTTCAAACACCTTGCCACCATCACTCGGCCGCAAACGTTGAGATACCTGGTGTTTAAATTCTAGTAAATCCAAAACTCATCTGAAATTCATGAAACTTGGCATGCTATAATGGAGCGGCATCAACATGTCGTGGTAAAAATTTTGTCCCATTTGGGGAAGGTTTGGGTATAAGTGTCTCACAAACCAGAGCTTCTCACAAAAAGCGTGATGGTTTCGGTAGGGAACGTGCCACCTTTGGGGACGAAGTGATATCTGTTTCCTCTGATTGCTTTCAAAAAATTTCTAGTGTCAACATAGAACAACATGATTGTTGTGTTTAATTTTGGAATTTTCGGGGTTCGTTTGGACATTTTTATACATTAACTTGGTTTTGTAGGCATTTCAGGTGCATAATTCAAATTTGAAGTACATGCACATGCTCCCATGCATATAAATTGGTTGAAAATCAAATATGTGTCCTTGGTTCAATGCTTAGGTCGCATGCAAGAAATGGGAATGAATTTCAAACACCCTGCCACCGTCACTCGGTCCTAAACATTGAGGTACCTGGTTTTTAAATTCTAGTAAATCCAAAACTCGTCTGAAATTCATGAAACTTGGCATGCTATCATGGAGCGGCATCAACGTGTCATGGTAAATTTTTTGTCCCATTTGGGGCTGGTTTGGGCATAAGCGTCTCAGGAACCAGAGCTTCTCACAACAAGCGTGATGGTTTCGGTAGGAACGTACCACCTTTGGGGACGAAACGATATCCGCTGCCTCTTATTGCTTTCAAAAATTTTCTAGTGTCAACATAGAACAACAGGAGTGTTTTGTTTAATTTTGGATTTTTTTGGGGTCTATTTGGACATTTTTATACATTAATTGGGTTTTCTAGGCATTTTATGTGCATAATTCAAATTTGAACTACATGCACATGCTCTAGTGCATATAAATTGTGTGCGTTCTGTTAACCATTCACATGACGCCATGCCTCACTCTTTTAATGGCTAGGAGGTGCCGTGCGGACGGGTGCTTGAGTGCTTGACTAAACGGGAGGCGTGCAAGCTGTCCTCCAATGCGGAGGCTCACCGGGAAGCGTCCGAGATATACGCCGCGCAGGATTTGTGCAGCTCTTGATCGCAAACGTTTTAGTTAGAACACCCGTATGCAAACCGACAGCTTCCCCAGGAAGCCAAGAGAAAATGTGCCTAGCAGGATTTCTGCAGCTCTTGATCGCAAACGTTTTAGATAGAACACCCATATGCAAAGTGAGAGCTATGGTCTTCCTCCTTAAGTCGAGGGAAAATTCGTAGTGCAGGATTTGTGCATCCCTTCAACGCAAATGGTTGTTTTGGATGACCCGTGTGCATCTGTCATATTGGGTATGTTGCCATTTTTCAAACTGGAAAGATTGACATTTTGTGATTTAGTAACATTGCCATTTGTCAATCCTTGTAACACTATGATTTGTCAAAATATGCAGCTAAAAAACACTAGCACTATCTAATTTTTGCAACTAAAATCCAGTAATTAAGCATAGATTTCATTCATAGATTAAGCAGGCGTTCTTAATTTATACAAATAGTTCAAATCGACAGCTGAACCGACCAAATTTTCCCCCAATTGTTGGCAACCACATACTGAAATAGCTAGTTCAATTATATATACTAGCTAATTTTAAGTATGTTGTACAGTTCCACCACACATCTATAGTCAGATGAACTGAACAAAATAGCCCCTAAATACTACTACTACAACAGAGGGGCTTTGTGCTACTTCCGGCAGCATCTCCTCTGCCGAGCGCACTTAGTAAGAGGCAGAGGAGGAGGAAGAGGAGCCTACCGACGAGTTGGACAAATGCAATATGGTGCCCGCCGCTGCTACACGTTCAGCGACGCTCGCCAGCTCGAACGCCCACTGCCGCTCCAGACGATCCCTCTCGAAGTGGTTGGACTGCTCGTAGATCTCCTGATTCCTCGCCTCTGCGTCGGCGTGTGCTGCGGCCACGGCTACGATAAGGCTCTTTGCATGCTCGACGAAACGCTCCTCCTCCTCCCGCAGGAACTCGATGTAGCACGCAAGGTCGCTGACGCATGTGCGGGCCTCCACCTTCTCCACCCGCCTTCGGGCCATGGTGGCGGAGCGGGTGATGATCCCGGTGGTCAACGGTGGGCTGGCGGCCACGGTGGCCGATGATGGGGTGGCGGCCACGACCACCACCTCCTGCCCTCGGGTCGCGGTGGCGGAGCGGGTGATGGCCAATGTGGCCAGCTGTGGGGTGGCGGCCGCGACGGCCACCTCCCACCTTTGGGCCGCGGCAGCGGAGCGGGAGATGGACCTGGCTTTCGACGGTGGTTTGGCAGCAACGGCGGCCGGCAATAGCTGCCGACGGGTAGCAGCAGCGGAGTGTGTGGTGGGTGTTCCGCGCACACCCAGCAGGAACACCACGGGCACTACACTACGCCGGGGATTGCGCCGCGCCGCGGTGTAGCCTCCGAGCTGGAGCTGTCCTCTGATGACGGCGGAGTGGTTGAGTGACGACGACAGACCGGTGCCATTGGCGATTGTGGGAGAGGCAGACGACATAAGCTACAGGGAGGGAGGGGAAAATGCGATGCCGGACTCGCCGGCTGTGAGGGTTTATATAGCAGGCCGGTAAGCATTGGGATTTTGGGGGATTTCACCGAGTCGGGCGGGAAGCTTGTGCGGGAACCTGCGAGGTTGCACAGGAACGGGCTGACCGACGGTTCATTGAAGCCACCGTTTGGCCAAAAAAACGACCACGCATGCTGCGCAAGCTTGTGCTGTAAGCCGTCTGTGGCAGGGGGGTGACAAGACGTGCGAGAGGAAGACGAAAGGCCACATACACATACGGTTAATAAAAAAACATTTGTGATTTAATTACCTACTATACCCCCGTCCTGGTTTATTAGTAGGATTTAACTAATAAAATACTAATGCATGTCGCCAAAGATTATATCGTTGGAGTTATATTTGAAGATAGTTTCCATCTATAATATTTTTGTAACATGCATTAACACTTTTTTGGTAAAAGTTATGGTTATATACCAGAAAGCGTTTGCCGGCAACACACAAGGATTATTCCATCACAAATACTTCGGATGGATCAATTGTAGGCCACGTACGCAACTCTAATCTGATTCGTGCTTGATGTCTCTGACATCGCTCACACAGTTCGTCTTGTTTGCCACCTATCACTGTGCATCCCTCGGCAAGATCTACTCGGTGTTAGGCGCCGCGGCGCGCTCTACTCACGTACGTTGGTGCGCTCTGCTCGCGTGCATCGACGCGCTGGGCTTGAGGACACCTTTTCCTTGCGTGTTCAACTGTATACATATATATATATGGTTGCTCGTCGTTGAGGCGACCGCGGAGTGCTCTGCTCGCGTCCCTCCGCGCGCACTCTGCCGGCGGTTGGGCGTGCGCATGATCACGTCGGGGGCCCCATATGCATGCGGTTGGGCCGCGCGCGTTGCCACGCGATGCAGTTACGTGCGGCACGATGGAGTTACGCGCTGCAAATTAGAACTGTCATCAGGGCCTGCCAATATTCCTGGCCTCCCGGCTTCCCCTTTAATTCCCGTGGCCATTATAACCTTACTCTCTTCAACCTTTCGATCGCGCCCCACAACACAACAAGCACACCCACAACGACACATAGAGAGGGGATGTCTAGCGGCGCTGCAATGGAGTTCGGCGGGCATAGAGTGGACACGCACGCGAGGGAGATGGATCTCTCGGTGGTGTACACCATCGACCCGTCCGTGGTGGACGACTACATCAACAGTGTTGAGCAGTTGCTTGCTCGAGACAAGTACAAGGTGGCCGGCATCGACCTCCAGTACACCGCCGGTCGTCCCGGCATAGATCAGAAGGTTGCCTTCGCCCAGTTGTGTGTGCGCCATCATGTCCTCATCTACCACTACTACATGGCCACAGAGCCTTGCGACCATTTCAAAAGGTTTGTCAACAACACCGACTACAAGTTCGCCACGGTGGAAACCACCGATGATGTAGAAGCGCTCAGTGTTATGGGCTTGGCCTGCAAGAACCTTTTCGAAATCCGTGACCACTACAGGGTCTGCGACAACACAAAGAAGGAGTCCCTAGTCGAACTCGCATCGGCCATCATCGACCCCTAATATGAAAAGATGAAGTAGGATGCCCAGAGAACAAGTTCCATATCATGGCACAGGGCCTGGATGCGGCAACTGGATGAACCTCACCTCAGGTTCGCGGTCAATAGCGTGTACACATGGTACGAGATGCACATGCGGATCATTGACATGAGGAAGTGCCTTGTTGCCCAAATCGACGAGCCCGGATCGAGACACAAGCAGAGCACGCGTCACAAGAAGTAGATGATGATCAGATGATCGTTTATACTAGTTAATCATGCATGTAATGTATAGTTTACTTCATTGGTGTGTGGAAATGTCATGTGTGTAGTAGCCACATATGTAATTATACATGTAATAGTTTTCTTTGGTGTGTGCAAATGCCATGGTCGTAGTAGCCACCTATGCAAGTGGATGTTTAATTTGATTATGCAACCATGTCCTTATAAGTGTGTATATAATGTTGTTGTTCTGTATGAAATCCCATCGCTGAACACACACGTCTTATTGGCAGCAACCGTCTGTGTTATTATCGGTCTTCACACACATTTCTGATTACAGACCTGTTTGCCGCGTATCACACACATCTTGTTATACTGAACCGTTTCTGTTCTCTTGTCTCAACATAAACAGTTCATCCGATTGAACCACATGTCGTATATCGCACACACCTTTGATATGGCTGACCGTTTCTCTTGTGTTGCCTAATCACAAACAGTTCATCCGAGTGAACCATATGTTGTATATCACACACACCTTCATCAGGCTGACCATTTCTTTTTTCCTCCTCATCGCAAATAGTTAATTGAACTGAACCATCTGCCCTGCATCGCTCACGCCACTAAAATCTGAACCGTGTTTGATGCGTCCTCCATCGCAAACGTTTTGCACCTTTTTGACAATTTTTTACACCATCGTTTGCGATTATTGCATCGCACACAGCTTCGTTGAAGGGTCTCTGGTTGTAGTGTTGCATTAGCAGCATCCTGCAGTAGTGATGGAGCATAGCCACACTATATGATTTTGTAGGGATAAGCTTTCTTTGGCCATGTTATTTTGAGAAGACATAATTATTTTGTTAGTATGCTTGAAGTATTATTGTTTTTATGTCAATATGAAACTTTTGTTTTGAATCTTACGGATCTGAAAGTTCATGCCACAATAAAGAGAATTACATGGATAAATATGTTAGGTAGCATTCCACATGAAAAATTCTGTTTTTATCATTTACATACTCGAGGACGATCAGGAATTAAGTTTGGGGATGCTTGATACGTCTCCAACGTATCTATAATTTTTGATTGTTCCATGCTATTATATTATCTATTTTGGATGTTTTATATGCATTAATATGCTATCTATATGATTTTTGGGACTAACCTATTAACCTAGAGCCCAGTGCCAATTTTTATTTTTTCCTTGTTTTAGAGTTTTGCAGAAAAGGAATACCAAACGGAGTCCAAATGGAATAAAACTTTCGCCATGATTTTTCTTGGACCAGAAGACACCCAGGAGACTTGGAGTACAAGTCACCTGGAGGCAGCCACAAGGATGGAGGGTTCGCCCCCCGACCTTGTGGGCCCCTTGTAACTCCTCTGACCTAATTATTTCGCCTATATATACTCTTATACCCCCAAAACGGGGAGCCACGAAACCACTTTTCCACTGCCACAACCTTTCTGTACCTATGAGATCCCATCTTGGGGCCTTTTCCAGCATCTTGCCGGAGGGGGAATCGATCACGGAGGGCTTCTACATCAACACCATTGCTGCTTCGATGAAGCGCGAGTAGTTTACTTCAGACCTACAGGTCCATAGCTAGTAGCTAGATGGCTTCTTCTCTCTCTTTGATTCTCAATACAAAGTTCTCCTCAATGTTCTTGGAGATCTATTCAATGTAATACTCTTTTTTGGTGTGTTTGCCGAGATCCAATGAATTGTGGATTTATGATCAGCTTATCTATGAATACTATTTGAATCTCCTCTGAATTCTTATATGCATGATTTGCTATCTTTGCAAGTCTCTTCGAACTGTCGATTTGGTTTGGCCAACTAGATTGGTTTTTCTTGCAATGGGAGAAGTTCTTAGCTTCGGGTCAATCTTGTGGTGTCCTTTCCCAGTGACAGTAGGGGCAGCAAGGCACGTATTGTATTGTTGCCATCAAGGATAACAAGATGGGGTTTTCACCATATTGCTTGAGTTAATCCCGCTACATCATGCCATCTTGCTTAATGCGTTACTCTGTTCTTATGAACTTAATACTCTAGATGCAGGGACGAGTCAGTTGATGTGTGGAGTAATAGTAGTAGATGAGAATTGTTTCGATCTACTTCCACAGACGTGATGCCTGTATTCATGATCATTGCCTTAGATATCGTCATAACTTTGCGCTTTTCTATGAATTGCTCGGCAGTAATTCACTACTAGGGAAAAGCCTAACAGTAGCACGGGTTAAATGTTTATTAGTAGCACGGGTAGCCGCGCTACTTATACAGTGCTAGAGCTAATGCTTATCAGTAGCGCACTTTGACTCGCGCTACTGCTACCTAGGGATAGCACCAGCGTTGGTCTGCAACACGCGCTACTGCTAATAGCTGCAGCGCCCTTGAACAAAGAGCCCTACTGCTAAGAACACACTGCTGCTAAAGCCATACCCCGCGCTAATGTTATTAGTTTTTGAATTTTTTCTGCTCCATATTTTGTGACGCTGAATTTTCTTTAGGGCTTTATACAATAATCTCGAGCATATCATACACATACAAATGTAATCATATCATATACATACAAATAGTCTCATCAAATCATGTCGTCATCATCCAACACAAAGTGGTTACTCGTCATCATCTCGAAAATAGAGATACAAGTCTCGAATACTTGCAACTACATCGTCATCCATCTAAACAATGATATACTTAAGAAGAGCTATCATTATGAGTAAGAGCAGAACTATGCAGTACATGAGGTGGCGCTTACAAGTCCTCTCTCGTGCTAGCGTGAACCTCAAGTAACTAGCTTCAGCTTCTTGTCTGCTTATGAAGCCTTTATGGTTGGCGCCCGAGATCCCATCTACTTGCGCCTGACACTCAGGCCACTCGTCGTACACTCCCGGAACCTTCCCTTTGTACATGACATAGCACTGCTTCTTCGCCATCAAGAATCTTGGTACCTGTTAGAGATGCATCTTCATCAAGATAATGTACAATCATATGCAACAAAATATACTAGAGCAACACGAAAAAAGAAAGGGTTAGCTACTAGATGCAACATATAGTACACAAACTAATTAACTAGAGGTACGCTGGTCATCGTACCCAAACTAACAAAGTAGCATTACGCAAGTTCGGCAGGGACCGTGGACATCACAAAGTTTCATCGCTGCAGAAACTATACAAGTTCAACCGACACATATCATCATCATCATCGGCATTGTAAATCACTAGAAGTTCCATCCTTCCATATCATCGAGGATGGACCCTAGCTTATTGAACGGCGTGAGGTCATTATGTTGCATGCCTATGCGAGTTCGGATGTCAGCTCGCGATATAGGGCCGTGGTGGAACATCCCCTTCTCATCGACAACTTCTTTCATGATGATCGTCGCAATGTCCCTCTAGATGTGAAAGAAGTTTATAATCCGCTTCTCCATGAGATACTACCTACTTGCGGATATGATCATCGTTTTTGCTTGTCATGCGAAGCTTTTGGTGATCCGTGCTGAACTCAATCATGAGATGGAGGAGGTAGAATCCACCTTTCTTGCTTTGTTTTGGGACATGGATGCAGCATAAGTTAGTTTTATACGAGAAACCTGTCTTCTTGTTCCTTTGTTTCCTGATCTGCAGGTGGCCACCCCTAATGCTGAAGCCTTGGAGAGCATCGTCTAGAATATTCATTATGTGGGTGTAGTCCTTATTCTCGTAGTATCTGGTAGGGTCGAAATACACGGCGTGGGAGTCTCGCGGTTAAAGAACGATAAGGACAGCGCGCCCATTGCTGCGGGGGGAAACACACCTCAAATTATTCTCCATATGAGCGAGAAGGAATGATTGAAATGTATGAAAGGGTTGTCCGGAACTAACTTACTATGGATGATAAGGCAGGAGGACAATTTCCTGGTCCTTATTCAGTACCGTGAAGTTTAGGAGGTACTCCCTAGCAGTTTCACGCTCAAAGTCGCCGAGACTCAAGAAGGACTCGTGCATGTACTACGAATCGGCCACACAGATTTGCGAGACTTCTTCTCTCTTCATGACCGAGCTCATATGTAGCACCATCGGTGTCGATGTCGGCATCAGTACCATCATCGAGGCTGACCTGCAAACCTTGACGTTGCTTAGCAGGCCCGGTTTCTTTGCTGTTCGACATGTTTCCTATGATTAAGTCTCCTCATTTAATTCTAAAACTATAAAAAATGAGAAATGGCATAAAAAAGATCTATGTTTTCCGGAATGCCGTTTCCTAGCAACTCCCGGCACTCGATATGCCTACTTTCTAGCACAAGTCATGCCAAAAAACACGGAAAATTTCGGCATGACCTTTGCTAAAAAGTGGACATATTGAGCGCCTGAAATTCACCGGAACAGAAATGAATCAACATTCCGGCAAAACACAGGCCACTAGGATCATTTACCCTGCACATAATCATCATTTTCCAAATATGACATGTCCAAAACATCACATGTCCAAATGACATGTCCAAATTCCAAATATGACATATCCAAATCACATGTCCACATATCACATGTCCACTTCAAATTTGCATATAAAAGGAAGAAACATATAGAACTTGAAGAAAAATATATCACATGTTGAAATCACATGTCCACATATCAGGTGTCCACATATCACATGAAACTAAATTCAGCCGACCTAAATTTGAAACTAAAAAATAGAAAAATGCTTAAACTAACTAGCACTATAATCAATTCTGTCTTTTCATTTAACTACACCTAAAACACCTAACCCTAAATTTCTGTCCTAACTAAAACCTAAATAGATAACCTAATTAACCCATTGCCCTAACTAAAACCTAACTATATTAACCAAAGAACCCTAGCTAGCAGAGAGAGGAGGAGTGGTGGGGGCTTACAGAGGGTGCAGGGGTGAGGAGGCAAGCTCGATGACGGTCGAGGTTGGGAGGTCGGGGGCGAGAGTGAGTTCGCCGGGGTCGGGAGGTGGGGGGGGGCAAGCGCCGGGGCCGGGCTCGGGGGCGAGGTCGTCGGGGTCGGGGTCTTCTTCTCCCGCGCCTCTGTCTCTGTCTCTGTCTCGTCTGACTTTTTACGGGGCGGCATGTGCAGATCTTCCCTGATTTTTAAATCTTGCAAGTCTTTTCTTGCCTTCGGCCCATCCTTGGTCTTATCCAGCATGTTCATCAGTGTCGCGAGCAAGCTCTCAAGGACATTCTTACAGGTATGCATTTGATCAAGGCAATGAGGTGTGTCGAGTTTGTGCTAGTACTCCAAGTCCCAGAACACAGACCTCGTCTTCCATACCTTCAGCAGCGGCTCCGGCGCCTTTTTCATTGTCTTTCCCGGCGCGGGGCACTGTTTCCAGTTTTCAATAGATCATCGATTTCGGCGCCGCTCCGCTTATGTGGAGGTCCTCGATGCTGAACGTGACCGTTGAATAGATCTCCATGGTTTCTCCGCGGGTCGTCCTGCTCGAGCCATTTTCGATACCCCATGTACACGATTTTCCCAAAAACACCATCTTTCCTTGACATTATATGTTGAGACGTCGGATCATCCGTGCACCGCATGCATCCCCAATATCCATGGCACACCTGGCCTGTGACATATCCGTAACCGAGATAGTCGTGCTCCGTCATGATCAACGCAGTTCTCATGTAGAAATACTCGCCTTTGCTGGCGTCCCATGTCTTGGTCGGTGTTTTCCATGACGTGTCTAACTCCTCTTGAAGTAGCCCCAGATATAGATTAATATTATTTCCTGGTTGTTTCGGCCCTTGAATCAGCATGCTCATGTGAATGTACTTCGACTTCATGCACAACCAGGGGGAGGTTGTACATCCATACAAACACGGGACATGTGCTATGGTTGGTGTTCTGGTTGCCAAACGGATTAATGCCATGGGTACACTCGCCGAGCAAGATGTTCCTTGCATCACATTCAAAATACCGATAGATGCCGTCCAACGCTCTCCACTGGCTTCCATCCTTGACGTGTCTCAGCTTCGGATCATCTCCATCGTCGGGCTTCTTCCTCTCCGCGTGCTAGTGCATGAGCTTTGCTTCCTTGGGATCTACGAAATACCGCTGGAGACGGGGAGTGATCGATAAGTACCATACAACTTTCTAGGGAGATTTCTTCCCGGCCTTCTTGTATCGAGAAGCATTACACACCGGACAACTTGTTTTTTTCGAGTGCTCCTTCCTATAAATTATGCAATCGTTGATGCATGCATGGTATATAACATGTAGCAGACCAAGAGGGCACACTCTCTTCTTGGCCTCATCCACACTAGTAGGACATAGATTCCCCGTGGGAAGAACATCCTTTAGGTACTTGAGATGCTCATTGAGGCTAGTGCCGGTCCATTTGTTTTTAGCCTTCGTCTTCAGGAGTTGGAGTGTGAAACTCAAGCAGATCACCTCAGGATTGCAACCATCATACAATGGAGTGTTCGAGTCTACCACCAGTTTCTGCAGCTTAGCCTCCTCTCTAGAAGCAACTCTCTTAGTACTCGTCTCCTTGTGAAGCAGTGCTTGAACATGAGGGTCCCACACGATTGAACTTAGTACTGACGAACTCTGCGGCGTGGAGTCCACGTTCTCCCTGCTGCCATGTTTGGCCCCTTCTCCTCCGCCATGTCCGGCCCCTTCTCCGCCACCATGTTCGGCCTCTTCCCCGTCGCCATTATTGATCATCTCTTCGTCTTGCCCCGTGTCGTCATTGCCTTCCCCGTCGGCGTCCTCAACATCATCATCCTCATCTTTAATTATCCACCGAGTATAGCCATCCATGAAGCCAGTCATGAGCAGGTGCGCTTGGACACGACCATCGTCATAGGGGTCGAGCCAAACTACTCCTTTGCATCTTCGACATAGACATAAAACCTCTGTCAAGTTATTTTCTTTCATGTCCTGCACCGCCAACCGCAACCACCTGTAGACCATCGTTCCACTGACCATCATGAACGCCTGCACAGGTAATAATAAACACATTGATTATAAAAATGCATGCATGCATCAAAGTCATACAAAAATTCAGCATGACCTTCCCTAAAAATATGACAAATAGATCTAGAGTTTGCCCGGAATTCGCCGAAACGAAAATAAATCGACATTTCGGCAAAACATAGGCAACTCACATGCACAATTCGGCGTCAACTCATGCCACACACACAATTTCCATCATATCGCCTGATTAATTATGTCATATCGCACACACATACACATATTTCCATTCTTGCAAAAGCATGACTTTCTAATCACCTACCTCGAGATCGGTGGAGATGATGATGTACGTGTACATAGTAGGGAGATCAAAAGTGGACAAAGCTCTTCTTGACAAAGCTAGATCTAGTTAGGGGGTACATAGGTCACTTCGCTAAATGCTACATCTATCTATCTAGCTAATTTGGGAGGAGACAACTTCAACTAGTGGAGGGGGTAGGAAAAAGAGAAAGGTGATGCATTAATGGAGGTGGTGTAGTTAGGTAGGAGTAATAAAGAGAGATAAAGGTAGGTAGAAGAATGAGAGTAATGGGGGGAGAAGTAGTGAGGAAGAAGCAAAGTGAGGGAGAGATGAGGTGGGAGGTAGGGGAAAGTGAGGAAGAGAGGATGGGGGAGGGGGAGGGGGAGGGAAAAAGATGGTCATAAACCACGCTACTGCTAGTAAGATAGCGGCAGCGCGCTTCTGGCACATGCGCTACTACTAAGCGGGGCCCGTCATGTGGCCAGTTTCAAAATTAGCAGTAGCGACCTACAAAAAAAGCACGCTACTACTATTACATTAGCAGTAGCATGGTTAACATGGGCGTGCTACTGCTAAACCTAGCATGGCGGGAATAGTCGGTCAATTGTAGTAGTAGGATGGTTCGACCGGGCGGCGCTACTGCTAAGTTGGTAGTAGTAGCGCCTGTTTATGGACCACGCTGCTGCTAATTAGGAGTAGTGCCCGTTGCTGTCCCACGCTGCTGCTAAGATTCATGTATAAGCTTTTTCCTAGTAGTGAATTGTTCCCCACCGTAATAATTTCTATCTTGAGAGAAGCCACTAGTGTAACCTATGGCCCTCGGGTCTATTTCACATCATATTAGTTTCCCGTCAACTTGCCAATTTCTGTCGTCGTTCCCTTACTTTGCAATCTTTTACTTTCCGTTCCATAAACCAAAAATACCAAAAATATTACTTTACCGTTTATCCATCTCTATCAGATCTCACTTTGCAAATTACCGTGAAGGGATTGACAACCCCCTTGTCATTGGTTGCAAGTTGGTGTTTGTTTGTGCAGGTATTCGGTGGCTTGTTGCGTAGTCTCCTACTAGATTGATACATTGGTTCTCAAAACTGAAGTAAATACTTACGCTCCTTTGCTGCATCACCCTTTCCTCTTCAAGGGAAAAACCAACGCAAGCTCAAGAGGTAGCACTTATATGGATGATATTGTAGTCGAGACAAAGGATAGAGCCACCCTTATTCATGATTTGGAGGAGACATTTGCTAATCTGTGCAAGATCAACTTGAAGCTTAATCCAGAGAAGTGTATGTTTGGCGTTCCCTCCAGCAAGATGCATGTGTTCTTTGTGTCCCATCGGGGTATTGAAGCCAACCCCAACAATATTAAAGCTATCAAGCAAATCCAGGCACCAAGGACAGTTAAGGATGTGAGGCGTCTGACAGGGTGCATTGCCGTGCTAAGCATATTCATCTCCAAGTCTGCCGAGCGCGCCCTGCCGTTCTTCAAAATTTTGAAGAAGGCAGGGCCCATGAAGTGGACTCTGGAGGCAGATACAGCTTTTCGAGAGTTGAAGACCTACTTGTCCTCTGTGCCTACCCTGGTTGCCGCCAAACCACAGGAGCCATTGTTGCTATACTTATCAGCAACCAACCAAGTGGTTAGTGCAGCCTTGGTGCCACAGCGGGAAGTGGATAAAGCAGAAAGTGAGCAAGTACCGACAGAGTCAGAGAAGGATCGAGACAGCAATGAGCATGACAGCGAGAGCAACCCCAAGGACACAGCAAGGAAAAAGGTGGTGCAGTGCCCGATGTACTTCGTCAGCTCCTTACTACAGGGGGCTAGATCGAGGTACTCTGGTGTGCAAAAGTTGATCTTTGGCCTCATCATGGCCTCAAGGAAACTGCGCCACTACTTCCAAGCCCATGAGATCATAGTTGTCACTCACTTTCCGTTGCAAAGGATACTTCGAAACACTGAGGCTACTGGTAGAATAGTGGAGTGGGCTTTGGACTTATCCAGTTTTGGTTGGAAGTTTGAGAGCACATCAACTATTCAGAGCAGGATATTGTCAGAGTTTATTGCAGAATGGACGCCAACCCCCGACGAGGAAGTGACAGAGACAGTTATCCCCGGCAAGGAATCACCCGAAGAATGGGTTATTTATTTTGATGGTGCCTTTTCCCTACAAGGTGCAGGGACTGGCGTGCTTCTTGTTGCCCTCTCCGAGCAGCACTTCAAGTACGACGTCCAGATGCATTTTGACTGGGAAGAGGCAACCAACAATACAACAGAGTATGAAGGGCTCCTTACTGGGCTCAGGATTGCCGCAGAATTGGGAATTAAGAAGCTGAACATTTGAAGAGATTCACAGCTTGTGGTGAGACAAATCAACAAGGATTACCAAAGCCCATTGATGGAGGCATACGTCGAGGAAGTGAGAAGATTGGAGGAACGCTTTGACGGATTGCAAACAGAGCACGTCCTCCGTGCGGAAAACAGCATAGCTGATCATCTGTCAAAGTTTGCTGCACAGAAGCTTCCTGTGGAACCAGGGACTTTTGTTCTCATTCTTACTCAGCCCTCCGTATCCCCAGCAACAATGGCCAAGAAAAGGAGGAAATTGGACTTCGGTAAGCCTCTCCCGGTAGAGCCGTCTGCTCCTGGCAGAGACTCTACCGGAAACAACTCCTCGCCACCTGCCCGACCGCACCCTCTAGCCAGGTCCATGGACCCCGTGAATGAGGCATGTGCTCCCGCAGTAGAGGAGGTGCCGCTAGTCCTCGTTGCTGAGCCCCAGGCGGCACATAGTCCACTTCCTCCAAACCGGAGAGCTTCCCGGCGACCGAGATGAAGCTGAAAGAGTATCCCGGAGGGCCAGTATGTATTAGTTTTTCGATGACACTCTATACAGAAGGAGTCCCAGCGGTGTGAAATCGAAGTGCATCTGCCGGGAAGAAGGAAAAGAACTGCTGGCTGAGATACACAAAGGCATGTGTGACTCCCACATTGGATCAAGGGCATTAGTTAGGAACACATTCCGGCAAGGATTCTATTGTCCCACAGCCCTCGAAGATGCGGTCGAGCTAGTCACCAAGTGTGGAACCTGTCATTTCCATTCCAAGAACATACACCTACTTGCCCAAGCTCTCTAGAGAATCCCTTTGTCATGGACATTTTCAGTCTGGGGGCTTGATATCCTTGACCTTCTCCCCCGAGCAATCGGGGGCTTTGAATTCGTGTTCGTTGCTATCGACAAGTTTACAATATGACCGGAAGCGACTACCGTGAGAAAGGTGACTGCTCAGTCAGCTATCAAGTTCTTGAAAGAATTGGTGTGTCGTTTTGGAGTTTCGGCAAGGATCATTCCCGATAATGGCACTCAGTTGACGAGCCATGCCTTCATGCAATATGTTCATGCCCTCAGATGCAAGATCTCATTTGCCTCTGTGGCACACCCCTGGAGCAATGGACAAGCTGAGAGGGCGAACGCTGAAGTGCTGCAGGGGCTCAAGACAAGGACCTTTGATACACTGCGGAAGCACGGCAGGCGGTGGATCGAGGAGCTGCCGGTAGTTCTCTGATCCTTCAGAATGGCACCAAAATGAGCTACCAGGTAGACTCCCTTCTCCCTGGTCTACGGGGCAGAAGGAGTTATCCCCACGAAACTCATTTACGGGTCGCCTCGAGTGCTTTCCTACGATGAAGTAGCACAAGATCAGCACCGGCATGACGATGCTGTGCTACTCGAGGAGAACGTCTTCGGGCTTCTACGCGTGTTGCATGCAATCAACAAGCCTTGTGTCGCTACCATGTCCATTGAGTTCATGCCTGGTGTTTTGAGTAAGGCGACCTTGTCCCTAGGTGTGTTCAGTCTGCCAAGGGTACAAACAAGTTGACGCCGAAGTGGGAAGGACCTTACCGGGTAGTACGAGTCACCAGACCTGGCGCAGTCCGTCTGGAGACCGGAGATGGCATTCAATTGCAAAAATTATTTAATATTGAGCATCTCCGCAAGTTCTACTCGTAAGGCGCGGCTGTCGGGCCCTGCCTGGCAGCCACCCGTTTATACAGGCCTTGCCTCAGCTGCATGTAACCCCTTGTACAAAGCCAGGGCAATAACCATGTGCAAGAGAAAATAAACGAAGCGCTGGGGACCCCCCGACCAAGTTGCATGCATGCATGAGCATTCCAAGACCACGGCATAAGCATTTCATGTGCATCTGCATATCCATATAGATACGATGTGACACCTGGATAATTAAGCTACAATAATTCTCTGCTAATGATGCCATGTCATTTTGATTACTGTTGCTAATCTCGCGTTAGTTTGAAACTGATTCAAATTCAAATCCAAAACCAAGCAAACAATAAAAGTTTTTGAATATTGAAACTAAAATGTTCGGAGTGAACCAAATAATGCATAGGTAATTATGGTGGAGAAACCTCACCTTTATAAAATATTTAAATACTATTAGATGAATAAAACAGTAGCGAAAACTATTATCTAAATACTTTTAAATATTAAATAATTACAAAACTATTTTAGTTTGGGTAGCAACTAAGTATGGTTGCGGCATATTTGGTAACATCAAATTAGATGCCATTTTGGTATTTTGATAAAACAAAAATAAAAGGAAACTAAAAGAAAATTAAGTAAAAAGTAAAAAAAACAAAACAAAAGAAAAAAGAGCCCCCTTTTCCCCACTAGGCCTTAGTCCAACTGGCCGAAACCAGTCAGGCCGGCCCACCCGGTGCCCCTTTATAACCCCCCTCACCCCACAAACCCTACCCCCGACCCCACTTCCCTCGATCCCCTCTCTCTCTCTCTCACTCGGTTCCCCTCCCCCTCGATCTGGATCGGGGGGTGCACGCCGCTCTCCCCCGACACAGTCGCCAGACCGCCCGCCTCACGCCGGCGCCCCGCCGCCACCGGATCTCCCTCGCCGCCGTTCGTCGGGTTGCCCGCCACCTCGTCGCTGCCGCCTCCCCACCGGACTGCATCGTCCTCGTCCCCGCCGCGCCAGACTGCCCCATCCCCACCTTTCCTTCGCCGGTCCTCTCGGTGCCTCGCCGCCCTCTTCTCGTCAAAGGGGGTGAGCTCTACGTCTGCCCCCGTCCGCCTCCCCCTTCGAACGATGCGCACCACGCCGTCCCATCGTCGCGCCCACCTCTGCTTGGTCGTGCCCCGTCGCGGCTCCCGCTAGACCGCGCACGCCTAGGGCGCGCCTCGCCCCTCTATGCCCACTGCCTAGGCCGGCTGTCACCACCGCCACCGCCTCCGCTCGTGGACGACACTGTTCGGACCACCCCCGGCTCCAACCGCTCGGACTAGTGGGGGCGGCGCGTCGTGCACCTCATATAGCTGGCGGCCACCGCCCGTTCGATTGCCGGAGTGCGTCTTCGGTGGGCCGCTGTTGCCTCTGCTGGTCGCCGGCATGGACCAGCATGCGCGCGCGTTAGAACCCGGCCAATGTCTTATGACGCGTGGGCCCGGGTCATTAACTGTTTAGTTAAGCACTAATCCAGCCACTAACTCCCACTGAAATCGAACCCCACCGTGCTAATCAAACCTTGCTAAGTTAAAACTCAGTTTAATACTACAACAAATGATATGTGGAACCCGCTGACTAATTAGTAAACTTAAAACAGTATTAGTTAATTTCAGTTAAAGTTTCTGTCTATGACAAGTTGGACCCACTTGTCAGTGGACTGGTCAACATTCACGGTTGACTGCTGACTGGGCGGTTGACCAGGTCAACTATCCCCACCTCTCAGCCTCTAATACACTCTATTGTGTACACATACTGGGTGCACTTAGCAATTTAACTATTTATTTTGAAATAATAATGAATTCAGAAAAACATTAAAACTTTGGAAATTCATATAAAATAATCCTTAACTCGAATGAGAATACATTGTACATGAAAGTTGCTCAGAACGATGAGATGAATCCAAATACGCAGTCCGTTCGTCCGCCGCACGTCCCTAGCTTAGCGAAGTTGCAACCGCCCCCCTCTGGTCCGTCTGTCCGAAAACGCGAAACTCCGGGAATACTTTCCCGGATGTTTCCCCCCTTTGCTGATATCACCTAGTACTACGTTAGGTCACCCCTAGTGCTGCGTATTGCCATGTTATGCTTTGATTGCTCTGTTATTTATTGTGTTCCCCCTCCATCACTTCTTTCCGGTAGACCTCGAGACCACTGCCGATACCCCTGTGATCGACTACATCGATGACGAGCCCTCCTTCTTGCCAGAGCAACGAGACAAGCCCCCCCTTGATCAATCCAATATCGCCTATTCCTTCTCTCTACTGCGTGCATTAGAGTAGTGCAGCATGTTACTGCTTTTGGTTAATCCTATTCTGCTACATACCCTGTCATTATTGCTACAGTTGTTACCCTTACCTGCAATCCTAAATGCTTAATATATGATGCTAGTATTCCATCAGTGGCCCTACATTCTTGTTCGTCTGCCATGCTATACTACCGGGCCGTGATCACTCGGGAGGTGATCACGGGTATATACTTATAAACATAATATATGATACATGTGGTGACTAAAGTCGGGTCGGCTCGTAGAGAACCCATGAGTGATTCATGGATTGGGGGATGAAAGGACATTTGTCCTGACGGCCCTCTAGGTGGATCTTTGTGGCGGAGCGATAGTGCAGGTTGAGACCACCTAGGTGAGAGGTGGGCCTGGCCCTGGTCGGCGTCCCTGGTTACTTCAAAATAACACGCTTAACGAGATCTTGGTATTTGATCTGAGTCTGGCCACTGGCCTATACGCACTAACCTACTACACGGGAACAGTTATGGGCACTCGACGTCATGGTATCACCTAATGCCTTCTTGACGTCAGCGACTTAGCAGCGCGCGCTGGGTTGGACCGCGTTGTGGGAGTCCTGGATTAGGGGGTTCTCGGACAGCCGGACTATATCCTTTGGCCGGACTGTTGGATTATGAAGATACAAGATTGAAGACTTCGTCCCGTGTCCGGGTGGGACTCTCCTTTGCATGGAAGGCAAGCTTGGCAATTCGGATATGTAGATCTCCTCCCTTGTAACCGACTTTGTGTAACCCTAGCCCCCTCCGGTGTCTATATAAACAGGAGGATTTAGTCCGTAGGACAACAATCATAATCATAGGCTAGCTTCTAGGGTTTAGCCTCTACGATCTCGTCGTAGATCAACTCTTGTAATACTCATATCATCAAGATCAATCAAGCAGGAACTAGGGTATTACCTCCATCAAGAGGGCCCGAACCTGGGTAAACATTGTGTCCCCCGCCTCCTGTTACCATCCGCCTTAGACGCACAGTTCGGGACGTCCTACCCGAGATCCGCCGGTTTTGACACCGACATTGGTGCTTTCATTGAGAGTTCCACTGTGTCGTCACCATGAGGCTTGATGTCTCCTTTGATCATCGGCAACGATGCGATCCAAGGTGAGGTTTTTCTCCCCGAACAGATCTTCGTATTAGGCGGCTTCGTACTGCGGGCCAAGTCGTTTGGCCATGTGGAGCAGATCGAGAGCTACGCCCCTGGCCATCAGGTCAGGTTTGGAAGCTTGAACTATACTGCCGACATCCGCGGAGACTTGATCTTCGACGAATTCGAGCCCATGTCAGGTGCGCCGCACAGTCGCCAGGAGCATGACTTAGCTCTGCCGCCGGACAGTGTTCGGGAGATCACACCTGTGGCTACTCCGGCCTTCAATTCAGAGCAGATCGTGTCGTCTGAGGATGGGTGGATGGACCCAGCCACGGAGGACGCACACCCAGTGGCGATAGAGCCGAATACTGACTTCACCTCCTATCAGGCCTGTGTTGCTAGACCCTTGGATTCGTCCCCGACCATAGGCTCCGAACCGCCTACGTCCGTGCCTATCAATTCTGATTGGGCACCGATCATGGATTTTACCTCCGTGGATATCTTTCAGCACTCGCCCTTGGGTGACTTCCTAAATTCATTGAGGTCTCTCTCCTTGTCAGGAGACCCTTGGCCGAACTATGTCCGACTTGAGTGGGAAGCAGACGACGAAGAAATTCATTCCCCACCCACCACCCACTTAATAGCCACTGTCGACGACTTAACCAACATGGTTGATTTCGGGTCCGAAGACATCGACGGTATGGACGACGATGCATGAGAAGAACAGGAACCACCGCCCACAGGGCGCTGGACAACCACCTCATCATATGATATATACATGGTGGGAACCCCCAAAGAAAGGGATGGCAATAAGGCAATGGAGGATAATCCCCTCGAGAAGCAATCTAAGCACCGGCGTCATCGGCGCCGCTCTAAGCCCCGCCATAACAAAAGCAGCGATACCGGCACAAGAGACAATAACACTGCGGATAGTGCCGAAGAAGAAGACAATCCCCTCCAGCCAGGCTTCGAGCGGGAGGATGGGCAAGCTACACTACTGGAATCAGCTACTTTGCCATCTGCCAGCTCTTTGTCGTCTGCTAGCAGACGGCAAAGAAGGTCTTTGCCATCAGCTACGAAAAAGCAGACAACAAAGAACTGGCAGACGACAAAACAGGCCTTTGCCATCTGCCAGCTCTTTGCCGTCAGCTGGCTGACGGCAAAGAGAGAGGTGGCCCCCACTAACGAGCCGATTAGAAAAAACTTAACGCCCCCCTCTTAGCCGTCTGCTAGCAGACGGCAAAGAGAGAAAAAGGCGGACGACAATGGCTAGCCTAACTAACGGCCCCCGCCACCGCCCGTTACTCTCTCTTCTCTCCCTCTCTCCTCCCCGGCGCCCCGTCACCAGATCCACCAACCGCCGCCCCCACCACCCGCCGCCACCCGGCGCCGCCCCTGCCCCCGCCCCCGCTTGCCCCGTCGCCCCACCACCCTCTGCCCCCACCCCACCCGCCGTCGCCCCATAGCTCCGCCGCCCCGGCGCGCCACCACGTCCCCGGCCCGCCCGCCCCGGCCACTGCCCCGGCGTGCCGCCACGTCGCCCGCCCACCCGCCCCACTGCCCCGACCGTCCCATTGCTCCGGTGAGGGATAAAATCTTTCTTTTTCTGTTTTTTCATTTTTTTGCTGTTTAATTGTTAGTGCTAGATATGTGTTAGTGTTAGGGTTAAAAAATAATTAGAAGAAGTAGAAGTAGAAGAAGTAGAAGAAGTAGAAGAAGAAGAAAAGAAAAGAAGTAGAAAAAAGATGAAAAAAGAAGAAGAAGAAGAAGAAGAAGAAGAAGAAAAGAAGTAGAAGAAGAAGAAAGGAAGAAAAGAAAAGAAGTAGAAAAACATGAAAAAAGAAGTAGAAGAAAAGAAGTAGAAGAAGTAGAAGAAGAAGAAAAGAAGAAAAGAAAAGAAGAAAAAGAAGTAGAAAAAAGATGAAAGAAGAAGAAGAAGAAGAAAGGAAAGAAGAAGAAGAAGAAGAAGAGAAAGAAAGAAGAAGAAGGATAGAAGGAAACACCCCGACCCCCTGACCCCGACACCACACCCCGACACCCCGACCCCCTGAGCCCCCTGACCCTGACACCCAGACCTCGACACCACACCCCAACACCCCGACCCCTTGACCCGACACCCCGACCCCGACCCCGATACCACACCCCCCCCCGACCCCGACACCCCCGACCCCGACACCACACCCCGACCCCGACACCACACCCCGACACCCGACCACCTGACCCCGACACCCCGACCTAGACAAGACACCCCGACCTGCCGACCCCGAAACAGCACCCCGACCCCGACACGGCACCCCGACACCGACACGACACCTCGACCCCCGACACCTCCCAAAAAGGTGTTCTTTGGCCTTCCAGAGGCCGACGGGGTCTTATATTTGTGAATTATTAGTTAGGTCATATATTTTTCGATTTTGTTATGAAAAACATCATATATAATTGTGTTGATCGGGTAGATTTCAATGTGCAGTTGTTTCATCGCTGCGAGGTTTGGTGTTCGACGACCTCACCGTGCGTTTGACGAGCTCTGCCCCTTCGTTCATGGGTGAGCAAAAATGACATGTCCTCCTCCCCCATTAATTATTTGCTCTGTTCCGGTGTTCGTGCCGATGAAACTTGATAGCTAGCTATATATGTGTCTTGAATGATCAGTATGCGTAACCAATATGTGTCTCCCGTTCGAAAGCGTCATAGTTATAAATATGCATGCATTTGCATATTTATAACATTGATTCTTTTGAATTGTCCAACGCTATCCATGGATAACCCGAGTATGTGTAGATTGGGTTTGTTTTCCCATATGCTTTGCTCCAGATCTGACGCATAAATTTCGTCAGTGCCTCCCATGTTGTTCTCCGGGTACACATCCTCTGTTTATTGCAGAGACATGTATCAGGAGAACAACGGGGAGGTGTTGCCGAAATTTTGCGTCAGATCCGGAGCATAGCATGGGAAAATGAACCCAATCTACACATACTCGGGTGGGATTAGGACCTATCATTACCTAGTAGAGTGTAGGTTGCATGGGCGTAATAAAACTGACAAAGTAGATCAACTGATGAATATATACATGGTGAATTATATATATATTTGTTGTGTGTCCAGTAGCTCTGAAAGTCAAGATGAGTGATCGTGCCTGGATGTATACCCGTCACACTTGTCAGAACAAATGGAGCGCTGAATGGTTCACAAAAACCAAGGGGTTTATGCAAGCCGCATTTGCAAATGGCCAGAGGAAAACCTGGTGCCCCTGTTTCTGGTGTGGCAATTGGGAAAAGAGAATAGAGGCTGAAATGGGCAAACACCTGCAGAAGAGTGGTTTTACGCCTGATTATACGGTGTGGACATTTCATGGTGAGTCTGCCCAACGTGACCGAGCTAAGGTGGATCATCGTCGCACCGACGAGCATGGTACCGGGATGGAAAACATGGTGCAAGACTATGATGATGCTCGGGATTCGGACGAGGAGATGGAGGAATCTGCAAAGGCCTTCAATGAAATGTTGGAGTCTTCAAAACGTCCGCTCCACGAGCACACTAAGCTTTGTCAGTTGGATGCCATCTCACAAGTAATGGCTCTGAAGTCTCAGTTCAACTTGGGCAAAGAATGCTACGACACAATTATGACAGTATTTGGACGCTTTCTACCCAAAGGCCATGTAATGCCTACAAACCTGTACCAGTCAGACAAAATCCTCCGTGCACTGAAGATGCCCTATGAGAAGATACATGCCTGTGAGAAAGGATGTGCCTTATTTAGGCTTGACTATGCGGACTTGAACTATTGTCCCATTTGCATGTCTTCCAGGTATATTGTGGTAAACAACGGTATGAGTGAGAAGACATAGACCAAAATCCCCGTTAGTGTTCTCCGGTATATGCCAATCATACCAAGACTTCAACGTCTTTTCATGATCGAAGAGACGACCAGACAGATGACATGGCACAAAACAGGCAAAAGAACTGAACTAGATGCAAATGGGAATCTGATGATGGTACACACATCGGATGGTGTTGCGTGGAAAAAGTTTGATGAATTACATGCTGACAAAGCGACAGATCCGAGGCATCCTCGAGTCGGCATCAGCATGGATGGGTTCAGTGTGTTTGGTATGACGGCAGCCCAATACAGTTGTTGGCCCGTATTTGTCTTTCCACTCAATCTCCCCCCGGACAGATTATGTAAAGAAAGAACATTTTCCTGACGTTGATAATTCTAGGGCCCAACTATCCAGCGAAAAATATGAATGTGTACATGCAGCCGCTTAAGGACGAATTGCAAGAAGCCTGGGATAATGGGTTCAAGACATACGACGCCTATAGCAAACGGAACTTCATAATGCGTGTCTGGTACATGTACTCGACGCATGACTTGCCGCGTATGCGCTATTCGTTGGCTGGTGTGTGCATGGAAGGTTCCCGTGCCCCACATGAAAGGGAGCTCTTGAGTTTTGTTGGCTTCAGGCCGGTCGCAAGTTTTCTTGCTTCGACATGCATAGACAGTTCCTGGATCCTCGCCATAAGTTCAGGAAAGACAAGAAGAACTTCATCAGAGGTAGAGTTGTCAAAAGATCTGCACCACCTGCGTTGACAGGCCAACAGACCCTGGATCAGTTAAGCGCTCTCAAGCCAGATCCAGAGCGTCAAGGGTACTTCAAGTGGTATAATTCTAAGCACGCCTGGACTCACAAAACATGCTTATGGGATCTGCCTTACTTCAAAGACCTCCTTTGCCCACACAACATCGACGTGATGCACACTGAGAAGAATATCACCGTGGCACTTTTTGGTACATTGTTCGGCATAGCTGGGAAGTCAAAGGATAATACTAAGGCTAGAGTTGATCAAGAGGCGTTATGTGATAGGCCGTTACAGAACATGAAAGAACCGAAAGGAAAGCAAAACTGGACGAAGCCAAAGGCATGGTTCAATCTTGGAAGGCCAGCTATGAGGGAAATTATCTTGTGGGTGAAAATGCAGTTGATGTTCCCCGATGGGTATGCAACGAATCTAAAGAGGGGAGCGAGTCTTGATTGGCACATATGGATTGAGCGGGTAATGCCGATGATGTTGCGTGGCTTCATCCCTGAGGATGAATGGCTAGTACTAGCAGAACTCAGCTATTTCTTCCGTGTTCTTTGTGCGAAAGAACTATCGCCTGGCGTGCTAGAAGAAATGGAAGAGTTGGCGCCGGAGTTGATCTGCAAGTTAGAGAAGATCTTTCCACCGGGCTTCTTTAATCCAATGCAGCATTTGATTTTGCATCTCCCGACCGAGGCAAGATTGGCGGGGGCCGTGCAAAATCGTTGGTGCTACCCAACTGAGAGGATGCAGAAGACGCTTCGAGAAAAATGTAAAAATAAACGTAGAATTGAAGCATCGATGGCTGAGGCATTCATCACTGAGGAGGTGGCAAACTTCGTGACAGCACACTACGAAGCCAAAAATCGTCATTTGCATAATCCGAAGCCTGGGTACAATGCTGACGACCCTAAAAAGGGTGGATCCAACTCAGCCTATTCAAAGGGAATCTCGCACCATCCAGTGTTTCAAATCCAGTATCTTTGGATAACGAATAATGGCGGACCATTTCGTTGTATATCTTCAACAACCTGATAGAAGCGCGACCGTACATCGAGTAAGTTCTCGGTACATTGTTTCGCAACTTCTATTTCCTTTGAACTGCTCTTATTCCTGGATATTTCATACAGTCGATACGTCGCCATATTCTCATATGGAGCGGTGATCCAAAAGGATTCCGTCAAAGAGTATGAGCTTCTCGCAAAGCAAGGACGCGGCTATCCCGGTTTCATCTCTTGGTTCAAACAAACGGTAATTTCTATTAGACAATTTCATTTCATTCGCTAATTTGTGCATAATGCAACAATCCTTTCATATTAAACTTGTAGGCTAATTCAGAGTCTATGGACGCCGAATTGAGACAAGTCGCTAATGGTTTTGACTATAAGGTCCGTTTATTTGACAAATACCACATCAACGGGTATCGCTTTCGTACCTATGGCAAATAGCTATCTATGGCCGACCGAAAGTCTACAAATTGTTGTGTATCTGCTATCAGCGAAGGAGGTACCGAGTATTATGGGAGAGTTGAAGCAATTTATGAACTTCTATTCTATGGTGAAAACCCACCGAATGTCGTAGTCTTCAAATGTTATTGGTTTCAGCCGAACGAGACTAGAAGGACTCATGAACATATAGGGCTAGTTGAAATCAACCAAAGCACCCATTTAGATGTTCCTGATGTCTGTATTACGGCTCAATAGGCGACCCAAGTATTCTATCTATCGTGGGCCTGCCAAACTAATCCAAATCTGAAAGGTTGGGATGTCGTTTATGAAGTGCCGCCACGTGCTAGAATTTCTTCCCCAAAGGAAGAGGATTATGAACCTCACATTAACCCAGACACATATGAAGGAGAATTCTTCCAAGAGACACGTCTTTCCAAAAAGCGTTTCAAGAACCACTATACTTCACCCCAAAACATTGAAGTAGACAGCGATAGTGAATCCGACATCACCCCAGAGGAGGAACAAGAAGAGCCAGAACAAGAAGAGGTTACTGCTGCGGATGACCTGTCAATGCTTGACCGATTACATCAAGGTGGCCTTGCACATGTTGATGCCACTGAACCCTATGAGCCCGTCATTGATTATAGTGATGATGATGATTATGCATTTATTGATGATACTAATCGAGATTATTAGTAGTGTCAGGTATTCAATTTTTTTATGTTGTACTTGATGATGATACACTTAAGTGATATACATATTATTATTCATGTCGGTATTTATTTATGTTGTACTAATTTCGTTTATTCTTTGTCATGGCAGGTGTTGAAAGATGGTGGGTGCTGGTCGGGAGCGCGCCGAGGCCCCTTCTTCGCCGGCGTGTTGTGTGAGGTCTTCCATTCCACACGCACCTCTTCGCCGAGCATTGATGGATAGTATGGAGACATCGTCAGGCCCTTCTTCATCAACCGCGGTGCCCAGCAGGGGACGAGGTAAGAAGAAGAGAGGAGGTGGAGCACGTGGTCGCGGGAGAGGAGCTAGGGTGACTGCTATGGCGCCTTCCTCGCTGCCACCCCCATCTGTTTCACCCGAGCACGTGACTGCTAGGGTGGACTCGTCCGAGGAGGAGGCTACACGGACTCCGGTCCACGAGCCTCTGGTCCACGGGTGTTCGGCCCACGAGCCTTGGGTCGATGGACCTTCGGCCCACGAGACCCCGAAGGAGCACACATCTGGATGGGGTACCTGACCGGATCAGCCTGAGGAGCCGAGTGGCCATGCTGATGATGGTGGGGAACCGACTGATATTGAGGAGGAGGGAGGCACCATCTACCAGTGTGGTGCACACGGCTCCCATCCGTGCTGGCAGCCCGCGAGCAGAGGTGGCTGATTTTCCCTGATGGGGAGAAGTAAGGGCATTTAATATTTTTGTACCTTCTGCATTCACGTTTCTTCAAATAACTAATGTGTTGGCCTTGTCATGCTGCAGGGGTTGGGACCACCATCATAGTGTCCGCCGGCCCAACTCCATCCTTGGAGTTCTATGTCGGCAAAACTTCCCGGGGTTTGTCACGTTGCCTGGTGAGGGTCGGTTTCCAGAGCTTGGATTGAGTTGGGAGCACTACTTGGCTGCCTCGGCCCACCGGGTGAGATTATCGACGGTGTCTTGTGCAAGACGAGGGCAGACGTGGTGATCAGAAAGTTCTGGGTAATTTCTCCTTTACACAATTAAAAATCTTCAACTAGCTAGTTATTAATTGTACTAATCAATATTGTCTCATTTGATTGCAGACATTCTACAGGTGTGAGGAGGGATACGAGGAGGAAGCGGCAAATGTTATCGATAACGTCTGCAAGCGCCTACTACAGAACTTACGGCACGAGGCTCGGGTGTAGGCTGTTCGAGACTACTACGCCTCGCATGGTATCAAGAAGACCAAGCTGGCATGCCGCGAGAAGTTCTTGAGTAAGGAGCAGTACATGAAGGTAATTCTTAAGGCCTTGTACTTACTTCCTTCATTTAGTAATTCATAGCCGTAGCGCTCAAGTTTCTATTTGCTAACTTAGGCCCCTCCGAGATGGTGTGCGGATCAGATGGATTGTTGGGAGGTGTTGGTCAATGAGTGGTGCTCAAATGAATAGCTAGCCCTCCACAACGAGGCCAAGGACAAACGTGCCCAAATGGAAGGTGTGCCACACCATCAATGCAGCTCCAACTTATTTCAGTTCGGGTGGAACTGCGTATGTGGTTTGCTTCATGATTCATGCAATTCATTCATCATGCTAGCTTTAGCCCTTTAATTACTAATTAACTTTGTTTCTCTCTTTCAGGCATGCTATAATAAGGCGGATAAGGTGCCAGAGGTGTACGACCTGTATGCCATGGCCCACACTAGCCCATACAAGAAAGTCAAGGCATTCTTTGCGTCTGACCTCGATGATCCAAAGAACTTCACCAACATCTCCTCCCACGACAAGCTCATGCAATATAGAGATCAGGGGAAGGCGAGGAAAGGGGAGGACTTTAACCCGAGCCAGGGTCCCATTGATACAGATCTGCTGATGATATCTGGTGGCGGGAGGTGCCATGGCTCCATAGCCATGGGAGATGGACTTATCCATTGTCCTAGCACTCTCCCGGAGATCAAGGCGCGCCAGTCGAGCTCCGCTCCTGAGATAAGGCCTCGTGAACGGCCAGTCCAACTCGCCTTCAAGGTTAGTTATACGTACTCAGCTATCTTTCTCCATTACATTGTGTGCGCTTCCAACAATGATTACAAATGGTCATGTGAGTGGTGTTGCAGGCTGCTATACAGAGTGAGAGAGATAGAACAGAGAAACTTCTGGCGGAGGCGGCGGAGAGGCAGTGGGAGTTGGAGGAGAGGACGACAAAGATGTTGGAGGAGGAGAGGGCACGGAATGACATGGAGGCAAGGGCCATGTACGAGCTCCTTGTGGTAAGTTTCTTCTGCAGATTAGCCAAAACATTCATGTAGTGTTTGTCTCATTACTAACTAGTATGACTGTGTTTGTCAAAACCAAATGTGCAGTCTGTGTGTGAGAAGTCCGGTCAGACCGCTCCACCGATGCTAGTGATTGCTCCTGGGACCACAGTGAATTTAATTTGAATGGACATTACTTGCTAGTCTTAACATTTGAGTGTCATCATGCTAACGAGACATTGGAAATGATCATTGGTGCAGCGTAACTCCAGACAAGCATCGCACGATCCTTCTCCACCTACCGGCACGAGCCAACCCGCTCCTACACCTCCATGATCACGGTAAGTTTCTCTAGTGTTTTGCTTAACAAATGCATAAAGAACTAGACTTAGCTTTATTTCCTCCAATATGCTTACCATAATGACCTAGAGTTAGCTTCTTTTCCTCCAAAATGACTTAATAAGCTTACTGACCTCCAAAACCATCCATTTTACCTAAGTTAGCTCTAAAACGATTTGTACTTAGCTTACTTATGTCAAAAATTGCATAATTAGCTTAGTTAGCTCATAAATGATCCATTTGACCTAAGTTAGCTCTAAAATGACCCATTTAACCTTAGTTAGCTTATAAATGATCCAGTTTATCCAAGCTAGCTCTAAAATGACCCATTTTACCTAGATTAGCTCCTAAATGATCCATTTTACCTACGTTAGCTTTAAAATGACCCATCTCACCTAGGTTAGCTCCAAAATGATCCATCTTACCTAGGTTAGCTCCAAAATGACCCATCACACCTAGGTTAGCTCTAAAATGATGCCTTTTACTAAGTTAGCTCATAAACGATCCATTTCAACTAAGTTAGCTCATAAACGATCCATTTCACCTATGTTAGCTAAAAACGACCCATTTCACCTAAATTAGCTCTTAAATGATCCATTTCACCTAAGTTAGCTCATAAACGATCCATTTCAACTAAGTTAGCTCATAAATGATCCATTTCACCTAAGTTAGCTCAAAAACTATCTATTTCACCTTAGTTAGCTCAAAAGCGATCCATTTCAACTAAGTTAGCTCATAAACGATCCATTTCACCTAAGTTAGCTCAAAAACGATCCATTTCAGCTAAGTTAGCTCAAAAAATGACCCATTTCAACTTAGTTAGCTCATAAACGACCCATTTCAACTAAGTTAGCTCATAAATGATCCATTTCACCTAAGTTAGCTCAAAAACGACCCATTTCAACTTAGTTAGCACAAAAACGATCCATTTCACCTTAGTTAGCTCATAAACGACCCATTTCAACTAAGTTAGCTCATAAATGATCCATTTCACCTTAGTTAGCTCATAAACGACCCATTTCAACTTAGTTAGCTCATATATGATCCATTTCACCTAAGTTAGCTCATAAATGACATATACTTCTTGTTCTAGTCTTCTTCTTGTTCTAGTCTTCTTTTTGTTCTAGTCTTCTTCTTCTAGTCACCTATTTCTAACTTTCTTATTTTCCATTTTGCAGATTTCATTCACTTCATGGAAGCTAGCTTGCTATGATGGAGTGCTTGTTTTTTCTTTCATTCTCTTCAAGTATTCTTCTAGCTTGCTATGATGGAACTTGCTATCTTGATGAAACTTTGCATTGTAATATGTATGGATGGAACAATGTGTATGTGCAACTTGATGGAACTTGCTTATGTATGAATGGATGAAACTTATGTGCTGGATATGTGATATGTTTGCTATTAAATAACCTTGTGAAATATATCTATATATGTGATATATATTTGCTGTGGAAATTGTTGGATTTAAAAAAATAGAAAAAAAGAGCCAATATGCAGGCTCTTTGCCGTCAGCCACCGACGACAATGGGCTCTTTGCCGTCCGTGACAGACGGCAAAGAAGCCACGTGGCAGACAAGTGTGCTTCCTGGGAGCTGACCCATTTGGTCAGTTTGCCTATAGTGGCTGACGGCAAAGGCAGGACAAATTTTGCCGCCAGCGGCGGACGACAAAGGCCTGCCATGTAGTGACGTCTAGCTGACATCATTCGGCGGACGGCAAAGGCAGGACAAATTTTGCCATCAGCAGCGGACGGCAAAGGCCTGCCGTTAGCCACCTAACGGACTAACAGCGCAATTTTCGTCGTCTTCTTTCTTTGCCGTCTGCTGCTGATGGCAAAGGCCCCTTTGCCGTCAGCCGCCTAAAGCAGACGGCAAAGTAGCTCTTTGCCGGAACTTACTTTGCCGGAGCCTTTGGCCGTCCGCGGCTGACGGCAAAGACCTTTGTCGTCCGCCGTTCATGCCTTTGCCGTCCGTCGTGGCAGACGGCAAAGTAGCTGATTCCTGTAGTGCTAGCCCTAAGGAACAGGCGGTAGACGGAGAATCAGAGGATGACAATTACATGCCCCTCTCCGAAGACGAGGTGAGGCTCGGCGATGAATAATTTATCGTGCTTGAGGATCCCCTTGAGCAGGAGCGCTTCAAGCGCCGGCTTATAGTCACAGCAAAAAGCTTGATGAAAAAGCAACAGCAGCTTCAAGCTGATCAAGATCTGCTAGCGGATAGATGGACCGAGGTGTTGGCAGCCGAGGAATACGAACTCGAGCGCCCAACCAAAAGTTACCCAAAAGCACAGGTTGCTACCCCAACTCGAGGAGGAAGCATTAAAGCCTACACTTCCAGCGTATGATGCGGCTGACCAGCCACCTCGTGGCTGAGACAAAGCGGCATATCAGCCCGAAGTCCAGCCCGCACCCCGTCGCCAGTCAAACAAAAACACCAAGGCCCGGGGCAACACGCAGGACCTACAAGACGTATTGGAAAACAAAGCAGGACACACAAGATCGATCTATGGTTCACGGGGGCGTGCCCCAATGCGTGACCACGACCGTCACGCCGGATATACTAAAAGCAACTCCGGCCGGGCCGAATACAGCAGACAAGACTCGTATGAACTGCGTCGTGACATAGCCCAGCACAAAGGCGCCGCACACCCCCTATGCTTCACCGACGAAGTAATGGATCACGAATTCCCAGAAGGGTTTAAATCCATGAGCATCGAATCATATGATGGTACAACAGACACCGCGGTATGGATTGAAGAGTTCCTCCTCCACATCCACATGTCCCGCGGTGATGATCTACATGCCATCAAGTACCTCCCACTAAAACTCAAAGGGCCATCTCGGCATTGGCTGAATAGCCTGCCGGCAAACTCCATTGGCAGTTGGGAGGACTTGGAAGATGCATTCCTTGATAACTTCCAGGGCACTTATGTGCGACCACCGGATGCTGATGACTTGAGTCACATAAGCCAAGAGCCAGGGGAATCAGACAGGAAATTCTGGACTCGGTTCCTAACTAAAAAGAACAAAATTGTCGACTGTCCGGATGCCAAGGCCTTAGTGGCATTTAAGCATAACATCCGCGACGAGTGGCTTGCCCGACACCTCAGCCAAGAGAAGCCAAAGTCCATGGCAGCCCCCACGACACTCATGACCCGCTTTTGTGCGGGCGAGGACAGCTGGCTAGCTCGCAGCAACAACACATCAAGAAATCCTGGCAATTCAGATGCCAAAGATAGCAATGGCAAGCCACGTCGCAACAGACACAAGCGCCGCAACAACGGCGACAACACCGAAGACACGGTAGTTAATGCCGGATTCAGTGGCTCTAGATCCGGTCAGCGGAAAAAGCCGTTCAAGAGAAGCAATCCGGGCCCGTCCAGCTTGGACCGCATACTCGATCGTTCATGTCAAATTCACAGCACCCCCGATAAACCAGCCAACCACACCAACAGAGAATGCTGGGTGTTCAAACAGGCCGGCAAGTTGAATGCCGAAAACAAGGAAAAGGGGCTGCATAGCGACGACGAGGAGGAGCCCCGGCCGCCGAACACAGGAGGACAGAAGAAATTTCCTCCCCAAGTGAAAATGTGAAACATGATATGCGCAACCCATATTACCAAGTGGGAACAGAAGCGTGCACTGAGGGATGTCTATGCGATGGAGCGAGTTGCCCCAGAGTTCAACCCATGGTCTTCTTGTCCAATCACCTTCGATGGTAGGGATCACCACACCAATATCCGTCATGGCGGTTCTGCCACATTGGTCCTTGACCCCATCATTGACGGATTTCACCTCACTCGACTCCTTATGGGCGGTGGCAGCAGCCTGAACCTGCTCTATCAAGATACAGTGTGTAAAATGGGTATAGACCCCTCGAGGATCAAACCCACCAAAATCACCTTTAAAGGTGTCATCCCAGGTATAGAGGCCTATTGCACGGGCTCAATCACACTGGAAGTGGTCTACGGATCTCCGGACAACTTCCGAAGCAAGGAGTTAATCTTCGATATCGTCCCCTTCCGCAGTGGCTATCACGCACTTCTCGGACGAACCGCATTTGCCAGATTCAATGCGGTACCGCATTATGCATACCTCAAGCTCAAAATGCCAGGACCTCGCGGGGTTATAACAGTTAATGGAAACACAGAACGCTCGCTCCGCATGGAGGAGCACACTATGGCCATCGCAGCAGAAGCGCAAAGCAGCCTCATGAGGCAAACCGCCAATTCGGCGAAAAAGACCCCGGACACCTTTAAGCGAGTCCGGAGTACCCTGCAAGAGGATCGCCAGGAATGTTTAGAGATCACCTAGCAATTCGGCCTCCGTCCTAGTCCCAGTCAAGCGGTGATATTTGCGCAGCACGTACATAATTACGCACTCAAGATACCATGGGCATTGGCGGAGGCACGACCATGGCACAGCCCACAATGCGGCTCAACCGCTTCAGGACCCGTATACCTTTAACATTTTCTTTCTTTCAGGCCCCTATTCTCTGAAGGCCCTCTCCGATTGTCTGATTATCGGACCCGTCATGGGAAGGAAACACCAAGGAAGCAAGAAGCTTTGACGTACAAGGAAATCCTCAGGTGGTCTCTGATAACGATCGATATACCTGTTTTGCATACCCACACGCAGCTTGACCTTGGATAGGACATGTCAAATAGTCCTATTTTTTACTTATTGCACTACATGTATGCATACTCTTTGACGTATCATTTAAATAACAATGTACATCATCAGCTTATTATTGCATTCCTTTATCTTTTTTCCCTGTCTACTTATTTACGACAAATCGCACCCATACATTCTGATACGACCAGTGCGCCAGGGGCTTCAGTGTACCCCATAACAAGGCATGAAAAGTCCGAACACTTTCTACAGTGTGGCACCCCGAACTTATAGCATTATATGCATCAGCTCCGAATCATGTCTTGGGTCAATAGTTGGGTTTGCCCAGCTCCCATGTTTTGTTACCTTACGTTCCGCTATATCGGCTAAGGTAGCACTGGGAGAACTACTGCGATTGTGTCCCGGTTCTTCTAGACAAGCACCTCAGTAGAGAAAGCCGAAAACTGACGGTCATGATGCGGCGAGAGCTGGTCGCTGTTCGAGAGGTCTCAAATCCTTAAAGATATTTTACGCTTCGGGCGAGTAGTCGGCCTTGTCTGATTTACGCGTACATAGCGCCCCAAGTTCGGCCTTCCAAATAATAGGGCCTTTGCCAAAATTTAAAATTGTAGACTTCTGTGGCTAAGTGAGAGTGATAAAGCTTTATAGTCCAATTGTCTGGTTCGTTGTGCTGAACACCTCCTTCAAAGGACCCAAAACTGGATAAAGAGTGATCAGGTTTACCCCGAACACCTCAGTACTAGTTACATGGGGGCAGAAGCCGACGACTGGCCAACTCTCAAATTTTATAAACGACCGCATAGAAGGTAATATTTTAAATTAACAAGTGCTACATAGCGCACATGAACTCGTTTCACATTACAGGATCACATGAGTACACTCATTCAAATATTACATCCTTAGCACATTCCTTTGCCACAAGGCGAGCACCATTTAGGACACTGTCATAATACTTTTTAGGGTGGCGATGCTCCTTGCCCTCCGGCGGCCCCTCCTTCACCAGCTTTTCGGCGTCCATATTCGCCCAGTGCACTTTTTCCTGGGCAAAAGCCCTGCGCGCACCCTCAATGCAGACGGACCGCTTTATGACTTCGAACCAGGGGCAGGCATTCACAAGCTGCCTTACCAGGCCGAAATAGCTGCCAGGAAGGGGCTCGCCAGGCCACATCCGGACTATGAGGCCCTTCATGGCCAGTTCGACCGCCCTGTCAAGCTCGACCAGTTGCTTCAACTGGTCGCTCAAGGGCATCGGACGTTTGGTCCCAGTATACTGAGACCAGAACAACTTCTCCGTCGAGCTCCCTTCCTCGGGCCGGTAGAACTCCATGGCATCCGACACACTACTAGGTAGATCAGCGAACGCTCCTGGAGAGCTCCGAATTCGAGTAAGTAAAAGGAAAGTTTCCTTCACATTCTTGCTTTGCATAATGAATGCCTTCCCCGCCGCTATCTTTCTGACCACCTCAATTTCCTGGAGGGCCTTTTGGGCTTCGGCCTTGGCAGTTTGTGCGTTCTCGAGGGCCTTCTCAAGCTCGGACCTTTGCGTCTTAGAGTCACGCTCCAAGGACTCGTACTTCTTGACAAACTCCTGGAGCTCTTGCTGAACCTCGCTAACTCGGGCCTCTTGCTTCTCGCGCTCGGCACGCTCCTTGGCCGCTTTGCCTTCGGCCTTGGACAACGCCTACTTCAGGGCCGCCACTTTGGCCATGGCCCCTCGGAAAATTCATGACGATCCTGTGATCTAACAACCAGTTTCCTTTTTCTTTATCAATAAACAGACAAGGTCTTACTTACCTTTGTTCTCTTCGAGCTTCCTGTAACACCCCGGATATGATTTACCCGATATGTAATCCAACTCTTGCCGTTTCCGGCGTTAAGTTATTTTATTTTCTCGGGTTCGGGTTTTTGTCTCCGTGTGTTGTTGTCGTTGTCATGCATCTCATATCATGTCATCATGTGCATTGCATTGGCATATGAATGGAAGTTTGACCACATTAAGATGGACTTCATGACTGGGTTTCCAAAGTCCAAGCGTGGCAATGATGCTATATTCGTTGTCATTGACAAACTCACTAAAGTGGCTCACTTTCTGCCTATCAAAGAGTCTATCACTGCAGCTCAATTGGCGGAGGTCTATACCTCTCGAATTGTCTCGCTGCACGGGATTCCACAGGTGATCTCTTTAGACTGTGGTAGCATCTTTACCTCAAAGTTTTGGGATTATTTTTAGAAGGCCAGGGGCACCAACATCCACTTCAGCACAGCTTTCCATCCTCAAACTAGCGGTCAAGTCGAGCGTGTCAATCAGATTCTTGAAGATATGCTCAGGGCTTGTGTGATCTCCTTCGGCATGAAGTGGGAAGATTGTCTTCCATATGTTGAATTCTCCTACAACAACAGTTTTCAAGCAAGTTCGGGCAAGGCCCCATTCGAAATTCTGTACGGCAGGAAGTGCCGTACCCCTCTCAACTGGTCCAAAACCGGTGAACGTCAACTTCTGGGGAATGACTTAATCACAGAGGCAGAAGAAATGTGCAAAGTCATTCGAGATAACCTCAAAGCAGCGCAACCGCGCCAGAAGAGCTACAATGATAGTAAGCACCGTGATTTGGCTTTCGAGATCGGAGATCATGTTTACCTCCGCGTCTCTCCAATGAAAGGTACTCGTCGCTTCGGTATCAAAGGGAAGCTTGCCCCTAGATACGTGGGACCTTTCAAGATCGTCAGCAAGAGAGGAGATCTCGCCTATCAACTCGAGCTTCCTTCAAACTTTGCAAATGTGCATGACGTGTTCCATGTCTCTCAGCTCCGCAAGTGCTTCAAGACTCCTGACCGCACCGTCAACTTCGAAGACATTGATCTCCAAGAAGATCTCTCTTATCGTGAGCAACCAGTTGCTATTCTCGAAGAGACTGAACGCAAGACTCGCAATAAGTCAATCAAGTTCCTCAAAGTCAAGTGGTCACACCATTCCGACCGTGAAGCCACCTGGGAACGCGAGGATCAACTCCGTTCTGAATACCCAGTGTTCTTCCAGTCCTAGATCTCGGGACGAGATCCTTTTCGTAGTGGTGGAGTGTTGTAACACCCCGGATATGATTTACCCAATATGTAATCCAACTCTTGCCGTTTCCGGCGTTAAGTTATTTTATTTTCTCGGGTTCGGGTTTTTGTCTCCGTGTGTTGTTGTCGTTGTCATGCATCTCATATCATGTCATCATGTGCATTGCATTGGCATATGTGTTCATCTCATGCATCCGAGCATTTTCCCCGTTGTCCGTTTTGCATTCCGGCGTTCCGTTCTCCTCCGGTGGTCATTTCTACCTTTCTTTCGTGTGTGGAGGTTAAACATTTCCGGATTGGACCGAGACTTGCCAAGTGGCCTTGGTTTACTACCGATAGACCGCCTGTCAAGTTTCGTACCATTTGGACTTCGTTTGATGCTCCAACGGTTAACCGAGGGACCGAAAAGGCCTCGTGTGTGTTGCATCCCAACACCCTTCCAATTTGGCCCAAAACCCACCAAAACCCTCTCCATCATCTAGAGCATTCGATCACGATCACGTGGCCGAAAACCGCACCCCATTTGGACACTCCTAGCTCCCTCTATGCCTATAAATAGACCCCCTTCGAAATTTTCGTTCTCCTCTTTCCGAAACCCTAGATCCACCCTCTTCGCGCGGCCGGACACGCCCGACGGCCGCCGGACACGTCCGCTGCCGCACCCCAGCCAATCGGACGCCGCCACATGGCGCCCGCGCGCCCACATAGCCGCCGGCCCGCTCGGCCCGCAGGGGCCCCCAAGGCCCATCCACACGCCGCCTCACGCCCGTGCCCCACCGCCGTCTTCCTCGGCCCCGGCCGCCGCCGCCCGGCATGCCCTCGCCGGCCGGACCTCGCCCCGCCGCCGCCCTGCGCCCCCTCGCCTCCCCGCGGTGGCCGGAGCCCTCCCCGCCGCCGGATCCGGTCGGGAGAGGCCGGATCCACCTCTCCCTCGCCTCCCCGCCGCTCCATCGAGCTCGCCGGAGCCGCCGGGAGCTCGCCGGACTTGCCTCGGTTCGCGTGCCGAGGAACCCTTGATCTGGACGCGGTTGACTTTCCCCCTCTCCCCTATATTTGTTTTGCATTATTCACAGCATCGTAACTCTCTCTCCGTAGATCTGTTTTGGGCGTGTAGCATATCAAAATGTTCGTCTCAGAGAGTACATCATTTCATCTCATCGCATCATTTTCATTTGAGTTCATCTTGATGCCCGAAATGCTGTTAGAAGAGTGCTATTTGAGTTAATTGTCAGATCTGCTACTCTAAATAGCTATTTGTCATTTTTGCCATGATTAATGTGTGCATGATATTCCCCTGAGTTCTACATATGTTTTGTTATATGCTTTGTCATATTTCCATAGGTGCCATACATGTATTTTTGTGATGTGTGTGGTGGCTAGCACTAGCTTGCAAAGTGGTGCATTCGTTAATGCTGATTTCAGGGACTTAGCAATTCCACCAAGTACTTGAGCTGTTCTTATCATTATGCCATATGTTCATGTTGTTTCCTAGTGATCCGTGCCTCTTTTGAGGATGATCAGTAAGGATGATTTGTTAATCTTGTAGTGCTCTATCCAGCCATGCTTTTGTCTGAAATTATGGAGCACCCGAGCTTGAGTCAATCGAGCTCTACTTTTGTCATTTCGTGAATCTGGGCAGATTGTCTACTTGTTAGCGATATTGCCGAGGATGTTGTAGTTGATCCGTGCATGCTATGTTATTGTTCCTTCCATGTCTAGCTTGTATTATGTGTATTCTTGATGGGTGTATGCTTCAATTGTCATGACATACTCTGTAGTGAGTGCATCGAGCTCGTAAACATGCCTACTTGATATCTGATTTGCATGTTCCAGTTTTTCACTAAGTCTGTGATCTGATTATGCTTTTGCCATGTTCACATGCTTGCAAATGTATTTTCTGATCCCTTTTGGCTCAAGGTCACTAAGGTATTTTTCTTAAGCTCTTTGAGTAGCTCCATGACATGCTTTACTTGGTCATGTTAAGTTCCTGTAGCATATAGTTTTCATGCTCCAAAGTTTGCTACCTGATCTGAAATTCCAGACAAGTGTTAATTTCACTAAGTCTGAAATCTGTTTACCAATTGCATTTTTGCCATGCTCATTTGAACCTGTTAATGGATGAATTGGCCGTAGCTCAGTGTTCCTTTTTTGTTAAGCATCATGAATGAATCCCTGACATGTATTTTGTTGCCATGCTTGAGTGTTGTAGCATGTTTGTCTTGTTGCATTTAGATGCCTAGTTGCTGTATATCGCAGACCGGTGCCATATTTGAATTGCTTGCCATTTCCAAACCGTGTCTCCGATTCCGGCGTTCTTTATATCATTTTCAAGCGAAATCATCTCACCTTTCCAGTGGAACACTTGGATTTCCAAGTTGAGGGCAGGTTCATTCATCTCTTGTCAAATCTTGCATATGCATGACATATCGCATCCCGCATAGCATACCATGTTTGCATCATGTAGTTTGAGCCTTGCACGTGGTTGATTATGTTCTTGTTGCTTGTTTGTATTGTTTGGGTAGAGCCGGGAGACGAGTTCGCTAACGAGGAGCCCGTTGAGTTTGCTTTCGAGGATTCAGTCAACTCTGACAACTTTGTAGGCAAGATGATCATACCCTCGAAATCACTTCTATCTTTGCTTTGCTGGATGCTCGCTCTTTTGCTATGCCTATGCTACGATGCCTACCACTTGCTTATCATGCCTCCCAAATTGCCATGTCAAACCTCTAACCCACCATGTCCTAGCAAACCGTTGATTGGCTATGTTACCGCTTTGCTCAGCCCCTCTTATAGCGTTGCTAGTTGCAGGTGAAGATTGGAGATCGTTCCTTGTTGGAACATTATTTACTTGTTGGGATATCACTATATTATCTTGTTATCTTAATGCATCTATATACTTGGTAAAGGGTGGAAGGCTCGGCCTTTTGCCTAGTGTTTTGTTCCACTCTTGCCGCCCTAGTTTCCGTCATATCAGTGTTATGTTCCCAGATTTTGCGTTCCTTACGCGGTTGGGTGATAATGGGAACCCCTTGATAGTTCGCCTTGATTAAAGCTCTTCCAGCAATGCCCAACCTTGGTTTTACCATTTTCCACCTAGCCTCTTTTTCCCTTGGGTTTCCGGAGCCTGAGGGTCATCTTATTTAAACCCCCCCGGGCCAGTGCTCCTCTGAGTGTTGGTCCAACCTAGAGCCCCTTGCAGCGCCACCTCGGGGAAACTCGAGGGCTGGTTTTAGTTGTACGGATTGCTTATCCGATTGTGCCCTGAGAACGAGATATGTGCAGCTCCTATCGGGATTTGTCGGCACATTCGGGCGGTGTTGCTGGATTTGTTTTAACTTGTCGAAGTGTCTTGTAGAACCGGGATACCGAGTCTGATCGGAGTGTCTCGGGAGAAGGTATATCCTTCGTTGACCGTGAGAGCTTTTCATGGGCTAAGTTGGGACCCCCTGCAGGGATTTGAACTTTCGAAAGCCGTGCCCACGGTTATGGGCAAATGGGAATTTGTTAATGTCCGGTTGTAGATAACTTGAACCTTAACTTAATTAAAATGAATCAACTGTGTGAGTTACCGTGATGGTCTCTTCTCGGCGGAGTCCGGCAAGCGAACACGGTGTTGGAGTAATGCTTGCCGCACGTTGTTCTCTAGTTATCCATTCGTGCCTTGCCTTCTGTTCTCGCTCTCTTTTGTGAATAGGTTAGCCACCATACATGCTAGTCGCTTGCTGCAGCTCCACATTTTTACCTTGCCTTTCCTATAAGCTTAAATAGTCTTGATCGCGAGGGTGCGAGATTGCTGAGTCCCTGTGGCTCACAGTTTACTTCCAAACCAGATGCAGGGCCAGACGACTCCATTCCAGATGACGCGTTAGAGCTCAAGTGGGAGTTCGACGAGGACTCACACTGTTACTACGTATCCTTCCCTGATGATCAGTAGTGGTGCCTAGTTGGGGCGATCGGGACCGTGTCGCATGTTGGGTTGGTCTTTTATTTTGGCACCGTAGTCGGGCCATGAGTGATTGGATGATGTAATGTTATTTATGTACTTTGATTGACGTGGCGAGTGTAAGCCAACTATGTTACTTTTCCCCTTATTATGTATTACATTGGATGTTGTGAAGATTGCCTAACTTGCGACATTGCTTTCAATGCGGTTATGCCTCTAAGTCGTGCCTCGACACGTAGGAGATATAGCCGCATCGAGGGTGTTACACTGTCTCTTGGTAAGGCCGAGCTCTTCCTCGGACCGCTCAAGGCCCCGCTTCAGTGCGGAGACCTTAGCCGTGTGAGCGGCAGCGGCCAGCAGTGAAGCCTGGTTATTCACATAGACATATTTTGATTAGACTCCTGTGATTATTATTTGATCCTCTGTTCGGCCTTTCTTTGCGAACACCAAACAAAGCCCGTTAGGAGGCTGGCACAGGCTTCAGTCAGTCCACTTTTGGCGGACCGAATCTTCTTGACCACTGCACTCATGATAGTGCGGTGCTCTTCGTTAATGGAAGCGCTGCGAAGCACTTCCAGCAAATTGTTCGATGGCTCTGGATGGACAGAGGCCATCGGCACAGACGGCTTGTCCCCCTTGGCGAGGGGTCACCTGACAGAATCTGGAACCATTGGAGGTTCCGGCGAAGTATTCGGTTGGTGGCTAGACTTGCTGCCCCCGACATTAGAACCCGTGGGAGTCTTGCCCCTCGTGCGCCCAGCGTCCGGAATGTTGCCTTGGGGAGCCTCCGGAACTGTCTCCCCTTGGTTCAGTACCCTTTGAGACAACACCTCGACGTCGTCCGTAGGACGGGGGGAGGAGGCAGTCGGGAGTGAATCGCTGTTCATCTCCGACAGGCCCAAAGACTCATCCGAAGAGGACACGTCGATATGGGCTTTGGATGGGCTGCATGATCATGTTCGGCACGATAAGAAGCAATAACATAAAACATACCAAGAACTATTATGGTATCCAGATACTTACGACTTCGCCAGGGGCTTGTCCCTGGGTAACCACTCCTCGTCGCTAAAAGCAACCGCTGTGGAGCAGTCCGGAAGGAGAGTCCTTCCCTTCTTGGACCCTTTGGCCTCCCCTGACGGGGCGGCCTTCCTTTTCTTGTCTCCCCCGGCTGGGGGGGAGAACTTTCCTCTTCCTCCTCCTCGTTTTCATGGGAGGAGGGTGCCTCGGTGTTATCGGACAATGAGTCCGATACGACCTTGCGTCGGAGACCTTTCCTGGTCCCCGTGGCCTTCTTCTTGGCATTCTTCTCCGGCGCCTCATAGGGCGCCGGAACCAGCATCTCCGTTAAGAGAGCCCTTGCTGGATCCTCAGGCAGTGGGGTCGGACAATTGATCCGCTCCGCTGTCACGACCCACTCCTGTGGCGTGGAGGTTTAGATCCCCCACATGATTATACTAGGGAAAGAAACATCTTATGAGATATAAGGAGCTTACCGGATTGGCAAGGCACTTTGCGCTGAGTCCGCGATCCTCGGTAAGGGGAGGAGGTACCTCGGCGGACTTGAACAGCGCCTTCCAGATGTCCTGGTGTGTCCTGTCGAAGAGCTCTCGCAGCGTCTGGTGCTTAGCCGGGTCGAACTCCCACATACTGACTGCCCGTCTTTCACACGGGAGGATCCAACATGAGAGCATGACCTGGACCATGTTGACAAGCTTGATTTTCTTGCTTATCATGTTTTTAACATAGTTCTGGAGTTCGGTCAGCGCCACTGATGAACCCCAGGATAGGCCCTTCTCTTTCCAGGAGGTGAGCCGCATGGGGATGCCAGATCGAAATTCGGGGGCCGCCGCCCAGTTGGTGTCACACGGTTTGGTGATGTAGAACCACCCCGATTGCCACCCCTTCACGATATCCACATAGGAGCCTTCGAGCCAGGTGACATTGGGCATTTTTCCCACCATGGCGCCTCCGCACTCCGCTTGCTGGCCGACCACCACCTTCGGTTTAACGTTGAAGGTCTTCGGCCACATGCCAAAGTGGGGCTTGATGCGGAGGAAGGCCTCGCACACGACGATAAACGCCGAGATGTTGAGGATGAAATTGGGGGCCGATCGTGGAAGTCCAGGCCGTAGTAGAACATGAGCCCACGGATAAATGGGTGGAGGGGAAATCCCAGCCCATAGACGAAATGGGTAAGGAATATAACCCTTTCATGGGGTCCGGGGGTAGGTACGATCCGCCCCGCGTCTGGGAGCCGGTGCACGATATCTGCGGCCAGGTATCCGGCTTCCCGGAGCTTCGTAATGTTCTCCTCCGTAATGGAGGAGACCATCCACTTGCCTCCCGCTCCGGACATGTTTGGAGTGATTTTACAGAGAAAATGCGAACTTGGGCGCTGGAGCTCGAGTGCACGAGAATGGATGGGCGGGGAAGAAGAAGGTGTGGGTGAAAAGGAGGAGTCCTTGTCCCTTTATAAGGGCAGAAGAAATTGTGCGCCTCCCCACCCGCCTGGTAAACTCGCTTATTCCCCAAGCGCCATGATTGATGGCGCGGTTGGGTTACCCACACCCGTATTGATGAGAATCCCGTGATAAGGGGACATGATCTCTGCTTCGACAAGACGTGCTAAGAAAACCACCTCACAATATGTGCTGTAGCTGGTTGAGAAAAACGGTTCGAATAATGACCGGGCCATGGCGTGATGTCACGTTATGAAAAGTTGTCAGCAGATTAGATTTGTGGAAATATTATACTCTCTACGGTGGTATGTGGAATTTGTTTTGCAGAGCCGGACACTATCCTTGCGTTTGAAATCTTCTATGGAGTATTCGGAGGAAGAACTCGCCTTGCAATGCCGAAGACAATCTGCGTGCCAGACTCATCATTGAAGTCTTGTTCAGGGGCTACTGAGGGATTCCTGGAGTAGGGGATCCTCGGACAGCCGGACTATATCCTTTGGTCGGACTGTTGGATTATGAAGATACAAGATTGAAGACTCCGTCCCGTGTCTGGGTTGGACTCTCCTTTGCGTGGAAGGCAAGCTTGGCAATTCGGATATGTAGATCTCCTCCCTTGTAACCGACTCTGTGTAACCCTAGCCCCCTCCGGTGTCTATATAAACCGGAGGATTTAGTCAGTAGGACAACAACAATCATAATCATAGGCTAGCTTCTAGGGTTTAGCCTCTACGATCTCGTGGTAGATCAACTCTTGTAATACTCATATCATCAAAATCAATCAAGCAGGATGTAGGGTATTACCTCCATCAAGAGGGCCTGAACCTGGGTAAACATTGTGTCCCCCGCCTCCTGTTACCATCCGCCTTAGACGCACAGTTCGGGTCCCCCTACCCGAGATCCACCGGTTTTGACACCGACACGCGTAACGCAACTTCCTTTGTAATGGAGGTTGCTAGGTCTACTCACCGGCTGCCCTCGCAACATGTAGGTGTGCAATGGGCCAGAGCCCTGCGCTCATAGGATTTAGACCGGCGTGCTGACCTCTCTGTTGAGCCTAGGTAGGGCTGCGATGTGTTGATCTTTCGAGGACGGACATGACCCAGAAAAGTGTGTCCAGCCAGACGGATCAAGCGTGTTGGGTAATGTGGTGCACCCCTGTAGGGAAGTTGATCTATTCAAATAGCCACGTCCCTCGGTAAAAGGATGACCCAGAGTTGTACCTTGACCTTATGAAAACTAGAACTGGATACTTAATAAAACACACCCTTTCAATGGCAGATACAACCCGATGATCGCTCTCTCATAGGGCGACGAGGAGATGACCGTCGGGTAGGATTATGCTATACGACGATACTTGGTGAACTTACCAGCTACTCTCTTCTTTATGGTTCAAGATGGAGGCTGCCAAAAGCATAGTCTTCGATAGGACTAGTGCTACCTCTTGAGCACTGCATTTGTTTTCCCTTGAAGAGGCAAGGGTGATGCAGCAAAGTAGCGTAAGTATTTCCCTCAGTTTTTGAGAACCAAGGTATCAATCCAGTAGGAGGCTACGCGCGAGTCCCTCGCACCTACACAAAACAAATAAATCCTCGCAACCAACGAGATAAGGGGTTGTCAATCCCTACATGGTCACTTACGAGAGTGAGATCTGATAGATATGATAAGATAATATTTTTGGTATTTTCAAGATAAAGATGCAAAGTAAAATAAAAGACAATGAAAATAACTAAGTGTTGGAAGATTAATATGATGGAAGATAGACCCGGGGGCCATAGGTTTCACTAGTGGCTTCTCTAAAGAGCATAAGTATTTTACGGTGGGTGAACAAATTACTGTTGAGCAATTGGCAGAATTGAGCATAGTTATGAGAATATATAGGTATGATCATGTATATAGGCATCACGTCCGAGACAAGTAGACCCACTCCTGCCTGCATCTACTACTATTACTCCACACATCGACCGCTATCTAGCATGCATCTAGAGTATTAAGTTCATAGGAACAGAGTAACGCTTTAAGCAAGATGACATGATGTACAGGGATAAATTCATGCAATATGATAAAAAAACCATCTTGTTATCCTCGATGGCAACAATACAATACGTGCCTTGCTGCCCCTACTGTCACTGGGAAAGGACACCGCAAGATTGAACCCAAAGCTAAGCACTTCTCCCATTGCAAGAAAGATCAATCTAGTAGGCCAAACCAAACTGATAATTCGAAGAGACTTGCAAAGATAACAAATCATACATAAAAGAATTCAGAGAAGAATCAAATATTGTTCATAGATAAACTTGATCATAAACCCACAATTCATCGGTCTCAACAAACACACCGCAAAAGAAGATTACATCGAATAGATCTCCATGAGAGAGGGGGAGAACATTGTATTGAGATCCAAAAACAGAGAAGAAGCCATCTAGCTAATAACTATGGACCCGAAGGTCTGAGGTAAACTACTCACACATCATCGGAGAGGCTATGGTGTTGATGTAGAAGCCCTCCATGATCTATGCCCCCTCCGGCGGAGCTCCGGAACAGGCCCCAAGATGGGATCTTGTGGATACAGAAAGTTACGGCGGTGGAATTAGGGTTTTGGCTCCGTTTTTGATCGTTTGGGGTACATAGGTATATATAGGAGGAAGGAGTACGTTGGTGGAGCAACAGGGGGCCCACGAGGGGGGAGGGCGCGCCTCGGGGGTAGGTGCGCCCCCATACCTCATGGCTTCCCTGTTGGTTGCTTAACGTAGGGTCCCAGTCTCCTGGATCATGTTCGTTCCGAAAATCACGTTCCCGAAGGTTTCATTCCGTTTGGACTCCGTTTGATATTCTTTTTATGCGAAACTCTGAAATAGGCAAAAAACAACAATTCTGGGCTGGGCCTCCGGTTAATAGGTTAGTCCCAAAAATAATATAAAAGTGAATAATAAAGCCCAATAATGTCCAAAATAGAAGATAATATAGCATGGAGCAATCAAAAATTCTAGATACGTTGGAGACGTATCAAGCATCCCCAAGCTTAATTCTTGCTCATCCTCGAGTAGGTAAATGATAAAAACAGAATTTTTGATGTGGAATGTTATTAGGCATAATTTCAATGTAATTCTTCTTAATTATGGCATGGATATTCAGATCCGAAAGATTCAAGATAAAAGTTTAATATTGGCATAGAAATAATAATACTTCAAGCATACTAACTAAGCAATTATGCCTTCTCAAAATAATATGGCCAAAGAAAGTTCATCCCTACAAAATCATATAGTTTAGTCATGCTCCATTTTCGTCACATGAGAATGCTCTCATCATGCACAACCCCGATGACAAGCCAAGCAATTGTTTCGTACTTTAGTAATCTGAAACTTTATAAACCTTCACGCAATACATGAGCGTGAGCCATGGATATAACACTATGGGTGGAATAGAGTATAATGATGGGGGTTATGTGGAGAAGACAAAAAAGGAGAAAGTCTCACATCAACGAGGCTAATCAATGAGCTATGGAGATGCCCATCGATTGATGTTAATGCAAGGAGTAGGGATTGCCATGCAACGGATGCACTAGAGCTATAAATGTATGAAAGCTCAACAAAAGAAACTAGTGGGTGTGCATCCAAATTGCTTGCTCACGAATACCTAGGGCACTTGAGGAGGCCCATTGTTGGAATATACAAGCCAAGTTCTATAATGAAAAATTCCCACTAGTATATGAAAGTGAAAAAACAAGACACTCTCTGTCATGAAGATCATGGTGCTACTTTGAAGCACAAGTGTGGAAAAAATAGTTGCATTGTCCCTTTTCATTTCCCTTTTTTGGGCCTTTTTTTAATTTGGCCTTTCTCCCTTTTTTATTGGGACAATGCTCTATTAAATGATGAGCATCACACTTCTATTTATTTACAACTCAATGATTACAACTCGATACTAGAACAAGGTATGACTCTATATGAATGGCTCCGGCGGTGTACCGGGATATGCAATGAACCAAGAGTGACATGTATGAAAGAATTATGAATGGTGGCTTTGCCACAAATACTATGTCAACTACATGATCATGCTAAACAATATGACAATGATGAACGTGTCATGATAAACGGGATGGTGGAAAGTTGCATGGCAATATATCTCAGAATCGCAATGGAAATGCCATAATAGGTAGGTATGGTGTCTATTTTGAGGAAGATATAAGGAGGTTTATGTGTGAAAGAGCGTATCATATCATGGGGTTTGGATGCACCGGCGAAGTTTGCACCAACTCTCAATGTGAGAAAGGGCAATGCACGGTACCGAATAGGCTAGCAATGATGGAAAGGTGAGAGTGCGTATAATCCATGGAATTGTAAGTGCATCTAGTGCCCCTTAGTGCTTTTGGTGTATTGAAGACTTATAGGTTAAGGGACTAATGTGTTTGTGAGTGTACACAGGTCTATAAGTCTATGAGGAGTTTGATATTTACAGAGAAAGTCGACCCTAAAAATGAATTTCTTCGACTGAAGACTTTGGCTTTCTGAAGACTTTGAAAGTGAAGAAATTGGTGTGACCTTGAAGACTTGGTATTCGTTCGAGGAACATGAAGCGTGAATACTTTTGTTTTCGTAGTTTCATTTTCTCTTTCTTGAGTCATAGGAAACACCGTACTGTTAAAGGGGGTCGAGGAAATACGAAGGAAAAATTTCCATGTGATGCTCAACTCAAAATCCTACACCTACCAATCCCTTCGAGTGAAGCCTTTGGAAATCTCATACAGTCCAGTCATATTCTTCAGTGACAGAGACGAAGTTCTTCTGGTCTTTCAGAAATTTGTTCTGACTAAGGAGTTAGGAATTCGCCAGTGCGGATTTCCTACACAGTGAGGAACATGATAGCCCTGAGGATTTTGCTACTCAAAATTCCGACTATTGCTATGCTATGCGCCAGCTGTCCCAAAATATCTATCCACCTAACGGTCATATCATTGAAGGGCATTTATGTCTTATCATGTCGGGCTGCTCCCTAGGCTATAAATAGCCGCCCCCTACAACCACTAGCTGGTTGGCTGCTCCGAGAGAAACTGACACTTGTCATTTGAGAGCAACCCATCCTCCGAGGACTTTGAGAGAAAACCATCAAGTGAGGAAAAACCCAAACCCAAACACCTACAAACCCCAAGTGATTAAGCATCACTAAAGAGACTGATCCTGCGTGGATCTGACGCTTGTTACCTTTGAAGATTGTGCTTCTTCCAGACGGTTAGGCATCATGGTCTAGAGCATCCAAGAGGAATTGTGGATCACCGAGTGACCAAGTTTGTGAAGGTTCGGAAGTCACCTGAAGACTTACCATGAGTGGTTGGACGAGGTCTGTGTGACCTTAGTTCAAGGAGAATACGGTGAGGACATGGTGTCCTGAGCTGCGTGTTCAGGATTGGGTGTCTGGGACTGTGTGTCTAGAGTTTAAATACTCAGCCGCTCCAACCAGACATACAACTGAGACAGTAGTTGGAACTGGTCTACCAAATCATTGTCTTCACCAAGCTTACTGGTTCTATTCCCTCAACTCTTTCATTCCCTCATAATTGTGTTGTGTGTCTGTTCATATCTGTGTTTGAAGACTTTGACTGGAGACTTTCTCAATTTCCTCAGTTCAATTTCTTCAGTCTGTTTGTCTTCATCCTGTGTTATCCTGTGCTTACGCTTCCTGTACTCTGTGCCTGTCTTCATTTCATCATGATGACTATGCTTGTGTTCTGTTATGTTTACTCTTGAGTACTTATTCCGCTGCTAGTAGTTCTTCGCTAAGGAATTTCCTCATCGGCAAATTCCTCGGTGAAGAATTTCATAAAAATCGCCTATTCACCCCCCTCTAGTCGATATAGCGCACTTTCAATTGGTATCAGAGCAAGGTACTCCCTTGTTCTGTGTGATTTTGGTTTAACCGCCTGGAGTTTAGTTATGTCGACTGCAGGTATGATCAAGGTCTCTGCTGGGTGTCCTACCTTCGATGGGACGGACTACCCCTACTGGAAGAATAAGATGCGAATGCATCTTGAGGCAATTGATAACGATCTCTGGTATGTTGTGGAAAATGGTGTTCCCTCAGTCACACCTTCTTTGAATGCTGCTGATGTGAAGAGATTCAAGCAACTTGACTCTCAAGCGAAGAATATCATATGTGGCCATCTGAGAAAAGGATAGTATGGCAGAGTGAGTGCTTTGGAGACAGCGAAGCTTATCTGGGACAGGTTGTCCAAAGTGAATGAAGGAGTCTCAACACAGCGTCACTCTTGAGTTGATGTTCTTCGCAATCTCTTCAACCGCTTCAAAAGACTCGACAATGAAAATGTTCAACAAACCTTCGATCGCCTCACTGACATCTCAAATGAGCTTCAAGCACTTGGTGCCACTGACATCACCGACCATGAGGTGGTGAAGAAATTGCTGAGATCGCTTGATTCCTCATTTGACACTCTGGCATTGATGATACAAGAACGTGCTGATTACAAGTCACTTGATCCCGCTGATATTCTCGAGAGGCTAAATACTCATGAGTTCCAACTTGCTAAAAAAGAGATCTCTATGGTTCGAGCTATGGCAGATCACGCGCACTGAAGGACAAGGCAGTATCTGAGTCCGAAGATGAAGACTCTGGTAGCAGCCTTGGTGATCCTGAAGAACTAAGCCATGATCTGGCTCTGCTCGTGAAGAAGTTCCAAAAGTTCTCAAGATGTGGTCGCCTTGGAAGACCCTCAAGGAGCAATGATTCCTCATCTAGTGAGTACAAGAGGAGGCTCTGTCACAAGTGCAAGAAACCTGGACATTACATTCAAGATTGTCCTCAGTGGGAAAAGGAATCAAAGAAGAAGAAATACAAGGATTACAGTTCTGATGATGCGAAGAAAAAGAAGAAATCCACAAAATCTTCATCATCAAAATCCTCAAAGTCTTCATATCACAAGGAGAGCAGCTCCAAGAAGGCTAGAGCATTCATTGGCAAGGAAATGGACTCTGAGGATGAATCTGAAGAAAATGAGGAAGAGGAGACATCTGAGGAGTCCGAATCCGGAGTGGCGAGCCTAGCTCTCGCTACTGCATTCGTCAGCAAGTCTATCTTCAACACTGAAGAAAATGACCTCACCAACAAGGCTGATGAAGGCGATGATGACTACGCTCCCACCTATTGCTTCATGGCAAAGGGTGCCAAGGTACTCAAATATACCTCCTCTTAATCAAGTGAGAATGAATCTGATGAAAACCTTAAGCCCAGCTATTCTAAACTTGCAAAGATTGCTGTAAAACAACAAAGGGCTCTTGAAAAGGTTCAAAACATGCTAGACAAAAGTGATGATATGTTGGGTGAAGAAATGGATCACACTAAAGCCTTGACTAAAAATCTTCAGAGACTTCAGACTAGGTTTGACAATCTTCAAGGTCATCATAACACTCTCTTATCTGATTATGAGAAGCTTTCTTATGAATTTCTTCAAAGAAAGCAAGACCTTGAGAAGCTAAGAGTGAGTTATGAAGATCTTCAGAAGGAGCACGATTCATTACTTGCTCAACAAATCAGCGCTTCTCAGGAAGAATTTGTTCCTCCTTGTTTGAAATGCATTGAACGTGAATTTGCTAATTCTTCACCTGAATGTTCAGATGCTGTTAATGCTTCAAATTCTTCACATGCCTCTGATATCACTAATTCCTCATCTGAGGACAATGCTAGTATCACTAACGATGCAGGGCTGAAGGAATTGTACATGACAGGCATGTATAAAAGCCTCAAAGGGCATCAGACTCTTTATGATGTGCTTAAAAAGCAGATCCTCAATAGGAAGCCTAGGAAAGAGGGTATTGCTTTTGAGAGGAAACTCAATGCTGATGGTACATATTGGAAGCCTAAGCAGTACCCCAAAACTACATGGGTTGCTGCAAAGGGACCTCCAGTTGATCCATCTAACTTATCTGGATTTTCATGTGAATCTCCTCGTTATGATGATGAGTCATTTGGCTCCAACTATAAACTGTTCAAAAATCAGAATGGTGAAGTATTTGCTAGATATGTTGGCACTAACTGCAGGAACGGTCCTCCTATGAAGAAAATCTGGGTTCCCAAAATATGCCTTGAAAATCTTCAGGTGAATGTCATCATGACGCCACCTGTGAAGAATAGGAAACCCAGATCAAATTCTTCATATGGACCAAATTCTTCATATGGATCCAAGTCCTCATACGGACCAAACTCCTCACATGGATCATATTCCTCAAAAGGATCAAAGTCCTCATATGAACATCATTGTGCTAACCCATCTGTTTCGCAGGGAAGATCTAAGGATTATGGATATGTGCACTATTCTTCAAATCATTATGTCCATAAGTCCTCGAATAATTTCTCTGCTTACTCTTGTGCTTACTCTAACCCCTCTTATGTGAAACGAAATGGACTGGCATCTATGCCACCTTTCTCTTTTGGAGCTCGCAGAATGATGAACTCTTTGCCACCCCTTTAGATGTGGGTGGTGAAGAAAAAGAACTAATCTCTTCTGCAGGGTCAGGTCTCCAGACGTACGTAATCGTCTGAAGAATTTGCTGGAGACCTGAGTATGCCTGATAGGACGCAGGCTAATCATGAAGAAATGAACTTTCATTTCTCACGTCCTCATACTAATTTATCTGTTCTTATGCTTGACGAATACAAAACGCCTCGTCATTTCTGGACTGAGGCAATTGATACCGCATGCCACATCATCAACAGAGTATATCTTCACAAGTTCTTCAAGAAGACTGCCTATGAACTCCTCACTGATAAGAAACCCAATGTAAGTCATTTCAAAGTCTTCGGTGCTAAATGTTGGATTAGAGATCCTCATCACAACTCAAAATTTTCACCGAAAGCACATGAAGGTTTTATGCTTGGTTACGGAAAGGACTCGCACACCTACAAAGTCTTCAATAACATTCTTCACAAGGTTGTTGAAACTGTAGATGTGCGGTTCGATGAAACTAATGGCTCGCAAAGAGAGCACCTACCTACTGTGATAGATGAACCAGCACCTGAGGAAACTATCAAGTTCAAGGCTACTGAGGATGTCATTCCTAGTGAAGAATCTGCTGAAGAATTCATTCCAAAACAAGAAGAACGTCGAGCTAATGCACCTGAAGAAAATACTGAAGAAAATGGAGCTGAAGAGAATGCTGATCAAATTCCTCAACGACAACCAGCTCATCCTCACATTGCAAAAGAAGTGCAAGTTGAAAAGATCATCATTGACATCAAAGCACCAGGTCCTCTCACACGCTCAAAAGCTTCACATTTATCTAACTTTTCTGGGCAGTATGCTTTTTTCTCTATCACAGAGCCCACTAAGGTAGATGAAGCATTTCTAGAACCTGAGTGGATTCAGGCCATGCACGAAGAATTACATCAGTTCAAGCTCAACAATGTCTGGGAAATGGTCAAACGTCCAGATCATCGCAAGCACAATATCATTGGCAAAAAGTGGATCTACCGCAACAAGCAAGATGAAAATGGCCTTGTGGTGAGGAATAAGGCACGGCTTGTAGCTCAAGGCTACACACAGGTTGAACGAATTGATTTCGATGAAACTTTTGCACCTGTTGCTAGACTTGAGGCTATTCGCATATTACTTGCTTATGCTAACCATCATGATATCACTTTATATCAAATGGATGTGAAAAGTGCATTCCTCAATGGTAAGCTTGAGGAAGAAGTATATGTTGCTCAACCCCTAGGTTTTGAAGATCCAAAGAATCCTGACAAAGTCTTTAGACTCAACAAGGCCCTCTATGGCCTCAAGCAGGCCCCTCGGGCGTGGTATGATACCTTGAAGGAATTCTTCATGAAGAGAGGCTTCAAACCCAGTTCACTCGACCCTACTCTTTTCACTAAATCTTATGATGGTGAATTGTTTGTGTGCCAAATATATTTTGATGATATTATCTTTGGCTGTACTGACCAACGTTATAGTGATGAATTTGCCTATATGATGAGTGAAGAATATCAAATGTCTATGATGGGAGAGTTGAAATTCTTCTTAGGTCTTCAAATTCGTCAACAACGCAATGGCATATTCATATCTCAGGAGAAATACCTCAAGGATGTACTGAGGAAATTCGGCATGCAAGATTGCAAAGGCGTCAAAATTCCTATGCCCACAAATGGCCACCTGTGCACTGATGAAAATGGTATTGACTTCGATCATGAGGTATAACACTCCATGATTGGTTCTTTATTGTACTTATGTGCATCTAGGCCAGATATAATGCTTAGTGTTTGCATGTGTGCCCGATTTCAAGCTACACCGAAGGAATCACACCATAAGGTTGTGAAGCATATTCTTCGATATCTAGCTCACACGCCAACACTTGGATTATGGTACCCCAAGGGCTCGGCTTTTGATCTCATTGGATATTCTGACCCTGACTATGCTGGTGATCGTGTGGACCGCAAGTCAACATCTGGTACATGTCATTTCCTCGGACAATCTTTGGTCTGTTGGTCCTCGAAGAAACAGAACTGCGTATCACTATCTACTGCTGAAGCTGAGTACATTGTCGTTGGTTCTTGCAGTGCTCAATTGCTATGGATGAAGAAAACTCTCAAGGACTACGGCGTCAACATGAAGAATGTTCCTCTCTTCTGTGACAATGAGAGTGCCATCAAGATTGCTCACAACCCAGTTCAGCACTCGAAGACTAAGCACATTCAGATTCGTCATCATTTTCTTCGTGATCATGTGTTGAAGGGCGACATTTCTATTGAGCATGTGAAGACTGAAGAATAGCTAGCCGATATCTTCACAAAGCCCTTGGATGAGAAGAGATTTAGCAAGTTGCGGTGTGAGCTAAATATCCTAGAATCTTCGAATGTTCTTTGAAAAGGACACTCATCCTAACACTTATGCAAAATTGATGACTTAGATGTGTAACACATGAAGAAACATTTTTCCTCAATCAATGAAGAATAACACTCTTAGTGTGAAAAAATTAACGAAGAATTTGATTCTCAGAACCCTACGATAATTGTATGCGGTGTCTGAAATCATCATTCTTATACGGTGGGTCACGCCACAACCAAAAGTTGAAATTCCTCAGTTGTTCATATTCTTCAACTTTGCATTGTCTTCATTGTTTCCGTCGTTTTTCTTCATTGGCTATATATATATGAGTTTATGTCCTCTACAACATTCACTTATTGCTAATTCTTCAAGTTGGTTTTTCTGCTAAGTGAATGTGATCGGACTCTTCCCCATTTATTCTATACTCAACCCAATCTATTCACAAATTCTTCATGTGTGTTCTATTTGAAACTCGTTTAAAATCTTCACTGTGTCCTTGTCAGCTGAAGAAATTGCGAACGGAACTTTAAAACCTATTTTATCTAAATTTTCAGCTTTGCCGCTCAAACCGTTCCGCATCCCACATTACACTTATCCTTTCACCCACGATCGCACATGATCTCCACCTCTCAGTATGTGGGTGACACATGTCAAGCGAATGAGAAGGGTCAGGGGCACGTTCTTCCAATTTCTTCGGGCGAACAGTTTTTCACCGTGGCTATAAATACCCCTCTTCCCCTTACTCACTTCTTTTACTCCGCTCGACCTCTCTCCAGCTCGAGCTTCTCAAACCCTAGCGCCGCTGCTACTTCATCATCGCCGGTGAGGAAGAGCTTCACTGCCTCGACCTCGTCACCGCCGTACTCGCGTCGGCCGCGGAAATCTTCACTCCGCCGCCGCCGTAGCCGTCTTCCTCCGCCAAGTTAGGCCGTGGAAGATCTACACAGACGAACTTCACCTCTCCACCTCACTGTTTGTCGTGTTCTTCATCCAGGGTAATTAAAAGTTACTTTTACTGCCCTCGTTGATTCGAATGTTTATCTACAAAATCTTCAAAGGTGTTTTTCTTCATATATTCACACACTAAAACACCTCTCATATCCTCTGTTCTTGATCCGTTTCTCTAAGCTGTGTTTTTCTTCAAGATTCCTCAAATGTGTGGATTTTTGATCTACACATCTCTGGAACCTAAGACAAATAACGCTTAGTGAAATTCTTAAAGACTCATCTGGTCAAATTACTCAAACTTGTTCTTTATAAAACCTTCTGAGAATGCATATGACCTCTCCAAATTCCTCGCAACTATACTCTGTTCACAGGTACTCATGTCAGCTGCTGAATCACTAGGTTCTCATCAACTTAACTCATTTGCAGCGTTCCTCGAAGAAAAGTTGCATACTTCTTCAGAGAATTCAATTGTTCAAATTCCTCGACTGAAGAAAATGGCTGACGGTAAGAAGCCACAGAAAGGAGGAAAGAGGGTTGAGGTCAACACAGTGTTTGAAATCCCTGTTGACATATACAAGGATTACTGCACTCCTAATGAGGCCAAGTTTGGAAAAGAGGATGAAAATCAGCGCAAGGTGCGCATACAGAGGATATAAAGGAGATGGGCAAGAGAGTGGAGGGAGTACAGGTATGTTACTCCCAAGTACATGAAGAAATTCGCACTCAATCCTCCATGCCCAAGACCTCCATTGGCACCTGGCCAAATAGCTGATCCCACTAGCCTCAAGCGCAGTGAGGACTATCCTGATGAATGGGCCAAGCGCCAAGCGAAGTTGGCTAAGCAAGCCAGAGAAGCAGTGAGGAAATTCAATGAAGACTCTGCTGCTGCTGCTGCCTCTGCTGAGGTCTCTGTTGTCAAGCCAAAGAAGGCTATGTCAAAGAAGCCTACGCGCAAGCCAAGTGCTTCACCAACAGTGCCCTCAAGGCCAAGTTCCTCAGCAATGCCCTCACGGCTAGAATCCTCAAAGCCCTCACGGCCAATTCCTCATGTTGCTCCTGTTCCTCAAAAGTCCTCAGCTCCTCCGCCAAAGTCTTCGTCCGCTCTGACAAAGTCCTCTATACATGTGCATCTTGCCACGTGCCAAAGGATTGCAGGCACCTCCATTGCCTCAGGTGTCTTAGCTAGTTCCTCAGCTGCACCAAATTCTTCAACGGAACCCTCTCTACTGAAGACAAAGGCCACTGCTGGACGAGGTCCTCGCCCTAGTCCTCAGAAGAAGCAAGTCGCCTTCCAAGTGTCGTCTGAAGAAGACGAAGCTGATGATGAAGAACTTGCTGAAATCATCAGAGACAGGCAGGTCATGGCCGCTAGTGCCAAAGGAAGTAATGTGCCATTAATGCTGGATCCGAAGTTGATCCTTGACTTCATTGACTTGTGGCACAAGGACCCCAACACACCTCTGCCTGAGCTGAACCTCACTCCTGGTCAATGTCATGTACTGACTCACTTCATTGATGAAGAGAAATGGAAATTTGAATAGGGGAGGAGGGTGAAGAAAGCGCAGTACAAGAAAGAGCGCTTTCTGAAGCAAAACGTTCTAAAGCTTTCACCTGAAGAACTTGTTGCTCTCCAATCTGAAATCAAGAAACTGAGTGATGAATTTGATCACTATTATGCTGACTGGCTGGGAGCCAAAGTCAGATTTGTAAAGATAACTGAACAGTTCACTTCCAATGTTGCAGCCCCAACGCAACAAGAAATTCCTCAGGCTGAAGCATCTGCTCAGCCTACTGAAGAAAATGCTAGCACCGCTGATGACAATCGGGCAGCTGAAGAAAATGTGAGTTCCAGGGCTGACGACTGTGTTCCAGCCGCTGAAGAAATTGCCAGGGCATCCACTAGTGGTGCGCCTGAAGAAACTGAAGAAATTAGGGCAACTGCATAAGTTGTGCCTGAAGAAAATCAACCAGATTCTTCTGCTCCTCCTGCACCAACACCAACTCCGATCCTTCCATCTGCATCAGATGTGAAGAAGACCAAGGCTGCAGAGCGTGCATCAGTGAAGAAAAGGAAAGCATCAGCTACTTCAGATTCTTAAGCTCCGAAGAAGATGAAGCCTTTGACCAGTTCATTTGCTAATCCCATTGATGTTGTTCCAATCTCAACCATGCCATCGAAGGACCTTGTTCCTTTTGATGAAGAATATGTGATCCCCAGCGGATCTGATGAATAAACTCCTTCTGCTACTTTGTCTGAGCAGTTGGATGAAGAAATTGAAGTCGATGTGATCCCTTCAACACTTGTCATCTCCTCGCCCATGCCTCAGTTCACAGCTGAAGAGGCTGGCGTTGAAGAAATGGAAGATGAAGATGTGAACGTTGGGTGATTCACACCAGTAATAAGTGATGAATTCTGGGAAAGTCAGCATCCAAACTCTCCAATGTTCACACCGTTGCAGCAAATACCTCAGTCACCGGCACAAACTGTTCAAATGGGCTCTGCAGAAACTCACCCCACTGCATCTGTACATGAGGAAATTTTAGCCACTAGTGCTGAAGAAACTGCTGCTGCTGAACATCTGAAGACACAGACTGCCACTGAAGAGGAACCAGAAATTCCTCAGCCTGAAGAACCTGAGATTGCGATTCCTGAGGTCATGATGCAACTCACTGACACTCCTCTGCCCAAGCCAAAGGATCCATTCTCACGCAAGCAAAAGTTCAAGGCTGATGATTTCTTCGGCGAGCATGTATTCTTCGAAGACTACAACCCATATAACTCTGCTCGCATTAGGAAGAGGCATTTCTGGACTGTTAGTCAAGCAAATTTCTATTCCTCAGTGTTGTTCAACAAAGAGAAAATCTTCTACTACTATTACTCCACACATCGACCGCTATCCAGCATGCATCTAGAGTATTCAGTTCATAGGAACAGAGTAACACTTTAAGTAGGATGACATGATGTAGAGGCATAAATTCATGCAATATGATAAAAAAAACCATCTTGTTATCCTTGATGGCAACAATACAATATGTGCCCTGCTGCCCCTACTGTCACTGGGAAAGGACACCGCAAGATTGAACCCAAAGCTAAGCACTTCTCCCATTGCAAGAAAGATCAATCTAGTAGGCCAAACCAAAATGATAATTCGAAGAGACTTGCAAAGATAACCAATCATACATAAAAGAATTCAGAGAAGATTCAAATATTGTTCGTAGATAAACTTGATCATAAACCCACAATTCATCGGTCTCAACAAACACACCGCAAAAGAAGATTACATCGAATAGATCTCCACGAGAGAGGGGGAGAACATTGTATTGAGATCCAAAAAGAGAGAAGAAGCCAACTATGGACCCGAAGGTCTGAGGTAAACTACTCACACATCATCGGAGAGGCTATGGTGTTGATGTAGAAGCCCTCCGTGATCGATGCCCCCTCCGGCGGAGCTCTACAATAGGCCCCAAGATGGGTTCTCGTGGATACAGAAAGTTACGGCGGTGGAATTAGGGTTTTGGCTCTGTTTTTGATCGTTTAGGGGTACATAGGTATATATAGGAGAAAGGAGTACGTCGGTGGAGCAACAGGGGGCCCACGAGGGTGGAGGGCGCGCCTGGGGGTAGGCGCGCCCCCTACCTCGTGGCTTCCCTATTGGTTGCTTGACATAGGGTCCAAGTCTCCTGGATCATGTTCGTTCCGAGAATCACGTTCCCGAAGGTTTCATTCCGTTTGGACTCCGTTTGATATTCTTTTTCTGCGAAATTCTGAAATAGGCAAAAAACTGCAAGTCTGGGCTGGGCCTCCGGTTAATAGGTTAGTCCCGAAAATAATATAAAGGTGAATAATAAAGCCCAATAATTTCCAAAATAGAAGATAATATAGCATGGAGCAATCAAAAATTATAGATACGTTGGAGACGTATCAACTAGCTATCCCCCTCTTATTCTGGCATTCTGCAGTTCGGTCCACAGATACTACCTTTTCATTAATAACAATGCATATGTAGTGTAGATCCTTGCTTGCGAGTACTTTGGATGAGTACTCACGGTTGCTTTTCTCCCTCTTTTCCCCCATTCCATTCTTCTCGGTTGTCGCAACCAGATGCTGGAGCCCAGGAGTCAGACGCCACCTTCGACGACTCCTACTACATCGAAGGTGCCTACTACTATGTGCTGGCCGTCAACGACGACCAGGAGTAGTTTAGGAGGATCCTAGGCAGGAGGCCTACGCCTCTTTCAATCTGTATCCCAGTTTGTGCTAGCGATCTTATGGCACCTTGTTTAACTTTATGTATGTACTCAGATATTGTTGCTTCCGCTGACTCATCTATGATCGAGCACTTGTATTCGAGCCCTCGAGGCACCTGGCTTGTATTATGATGCTTGTATGACTTATTTTATTTTTAGAGTTGTGTTGTGAAATCTTCCCATGAGTCCCTGATCTTGATCGTACACGTTTGCGTGTATGATTAATGTACGATTGAATCGAGGGCGTCACATAGGATCGCATCCTGCATTCATCCTCATCTATATGAAGCTACAGGTTCCTACCGTGAACTTGGCTTCAATGAGGAGTTGAGAAGATGACCCGGCACTGCAATCCCCCGGCACTGCAATCCCCGACAAGCGAAATAGATAAGTTCTACCTCTTGTCCATTAGTGTTCTGTAAGCTATAACTTGTGCATGAGGAAACCTCTCCACCCTCTTGAGACTTAGGCGCTCCCATCCTTGACTTGAACGTTGCTTCAGTTAGGATGGTCGTAGTGGCCTCTGGTAAAAGGAAGTTGGCGGGGGGCTAGTCCCTTTGTATTTTTCCCGGTAGACACAGTTCTCCGGCGAGTAGAAGAGTACCGGCAGGGTGGCCTGCCGGGCAAAACTTGTTTATTTTCATTAAGGAGGCATCCCACCTATGCATGGACATATACATGCACAGGTTCCCGACAAGGTTCATCTTTTTCATTAACATGCTGATGCAAGTACAAGCATTACAGAACACAAACATGGACTCGAGAGATTACAATATTTGATTTAAAATTTGGCAAATGCCTACATATTTAAGATTGAAAAAAGATAAGTGCCCCGTAATGTCCTCTTTTCGTTTTCCCTCCTGCCAGACACTGCGGCGGAACGAGGAAAAGATGAGAAAGGCACCCAACAAGAAGCCCACATCGATCCAGTCACGGTCCACTAGGTGCGATCTGACAAGATCGGGAGTGGCAAGGCTACGAAGGAGGGGCACGGAGGACAGGGTGATGCCCTCTAGTCGCCACCTCCAGAAGAAGCAAGAAGCCCCGGCTTGAGCATTGGTGGAGTCATCCACCAAAGCTCAGTCAGAAAACTGCTAGAGGGGAGGCGAAGGCACCAAGAGAACATCCCTCCACGGTTATCACCCTAGGAGGCTGGTGATGATGATGCCAGGGAGGGAGGGGAAGAGCGGAAAGTCGAGGCGGCAGGTCGTCAGTTGGAGGCGAAGGCATCCACGCTATCGTACTCCGACCTGACCCCCTGTCACCCGCCATCTCTGTCTTCCCTCGTTTTCTCCTCACCAACGCTGCTCCCAAGAAGCACCAAGACTCCTGTCCGGCACCTTCTCCAAAAAAACGGTGAGTAGCCAAGGTGGCTAGGGAGCACGAGGCGCGCTGCCTCCCAACTTGGCGGGCAGGAAGGCGCGCCTCTCGTCGACATCAGCCCCAAGACCTCCAGGAAGGGCAGTGCTGGGATTACCAATGATCTCCAACCCTGCCTTCCGGGTGAGCCCCGAAGACGCCAAGAGATTCATCACAGCGAGGACCAGGCTCACACCCCGAGCACCAAAACAAACATTTGGCGACACTGGCCTCAACCAAGAGACTGAGGGCTGGCCCCAGGCTCTTCCCTTCGACATAACCAACGAGTAGCAGAAAGCAGGGGAGGGGGTGGAAGAATGAATGACTCCGCCCTATCTCCACCTCTCCTGTTATAGGAAGGCCGGGGAGGGGAGCCGCTCCCTCAATGAGCAGCCACCATCCTCCTCCGCCAATTCAAGAAGATCGGGCCCTCACCTTGATGCTCTTCCGCACCACGCTCCTCCACTACCTACCCCGCGTGATGCATGCCGCATGCGTGGCTAAGGATAAGGGAGTGGTGGGAAGAGTGAATTGGCAGGTTCTACCCCGTGCGTTGAAGTCATTCATGGGCCATTACCAGGGCGGCCCCACCACTATTGGCTTTACACGACGCGCCGGGAAATCGGAAATTGACCCAAGCTCAAGACTAATGAAGAAGCAAAGAAGACCTCAAGAGGCCAACCTCTTCAGCACCCCCATCTGTGCACTTATTAGGCCCTGCCCGACGACGCTCGGTAGCACATTCGGGGCAGGCCCGGGGGCTTCTGTCGGTGCAACAAATACTGGGTGTGTTGAGCAGACTATGCACAGGCACTGGAGCAGGATTAAGGTACCAACCCAAGCTAGAGCACAAGATACCAAGAGCTTCGAAGGATCAACATGAAAATCAAGAGGAATAAGATTAAGCCAGAGAATCAAGACGCCACCAGGAGAAGAGCCTCCCTTGCCGGGCAGGCGAGCTCGGCAAGGACGGGGTCGCCCACGGAAGAAGACGTCCAAGACGTCCCGGCAGGGTCTGCCGGGACTCACGAAGGCTGAACCACCTCACCCAACCACTCCGCCACGACCCACATCGTCAATTAGTGCAGTGTCAAGCCGCAAAGGGACTAAGTGGCAGCCATTCGCCACATGGCGGCCTCTTTCTACAGGAAATACCAATAGATGACACTTGTCCTGCGACGTGTCAAGCGAGCAGCCGTGGAGCTGGTGAGATAGCCCGGCAAGGCTTGCTGGGCACCCAATGACGTGACGTTAACGGTGCATTCAATGTGCCCTGTCAACCTGCAGAGTTAGGTATGATAGCACTATTTGCTATCTTATCAATGCATTATGAATACTTTGCCATTGTGGTGACCCCTTGATCTATAAAAGGAGGCGCATGGCAACCGTAGAAACGGTTAGAAGGTTGGATAACTCACTCCTCCATACGCGCGTAGCCACTGCCACGCCTGCCGGGCAAGTGTACTACGCTCCATCACCACTCTTCCACCATAAATCCACCAAAGAGGGAGTAGGGTTTTACGCCTCGTGGCAGCCCGAACCTAGGTAAAGTTACCTATGTGATCTCTGTCGTGCTGCCCCACACTCGTTTGCTCTTTGTGAAACATGATGTCCCCCTGCCAAACTAGCAAGTGGCCCTCCGATCCCATAGGTGGTCGTGGTTTCCCACTACTTACAGGGCGGGGTTCAACACCCGTGAAGTGAAGGTGCAGTCTCCGGCGAGGAAGAGTAGAACACGGGAGACAGACCAGCCAGTTGGCACACCATGCCCTGCCGCCTCCCATGCCCTACTCATCCTCGGAGGAGTCCTCGACCTCGGCGGTGCCGGTGGACGCGAGGTCGATGATGATGGATGTGGACGGTCCGTTGCTTCACCTGCCACATGCGCCACCGAATGGTGGGGGAAGTAGGACGCGTGGCAGACAGTGCTCCCGTCATCGGCCGCCAGCGTGTCCACCATTTGCGCGGTCGCCTCCGCGTCCGGCTACACCGCTATTGCATTGTGAGTGGCGACTTGAGAGAGGGCGGTGACCTCGAGCTTCATCCCCGAAGACAAGCTCTCCCTCAGAGCGTTCGCGCTCGAGGTCATGGCGGATGTGGTGCCAGTTAGCAGGACGATGTGCTATGGTGTGCAGTTTAGCTAGGCGTTGCCACTTTAGGTAGCGCATTTTGGTGAGGCCAAGCGTCTGGTTGCGTAATTAAGTCGTCGGAGTTGGTTCCTTGGGCCTTGAGCCTCTTAATGACGACTTACGGATGGACGACATGAATGCGGGTAGCTGGCACTGGTTGGGAACACACCGCGCGACGCCGCGAGGGGCGAGGGTTTTTGGTGTGCCAGGGTAGTCAGCTACAGTCGTGGCAATGTTGGAGATGCCCTTTGCTCACATGCGATCCCCGCATGTCATTGAAAAAGCAAGACGACCTGGCATGGTCTCGGGTCCTGGGGATGCAGTTTGCCGTGCTACAACACTCCGCAGACGTGTCGCAGCACGCACGTACTTAGGCGCCCCATGCATCCTCGACGAGCCGGGTGTTGATCTGCTGATCGTCCCACAACGCTAATGCCACCCCCGGCACCCTGAAGACGACCGTGTCCAGCGATGATGAACGTGTCGCTCACCGCGGTCAGCGTTCCCAGAGACGGTGCAGGAGCTGCGCCACGTTGCTGGCCCCCATGACCCACATGAACGGTTGCCGGTGGCGAGGAGGTCATGGGCCAGCTCCTCCATTGGACTAGTCTACGCCATGTCGTCCCGACAGGTGTGCCCCACATGTCAGTTTTCCTGTTTTCCCGGCCAAATTCAAGCGTCGGTGCTCTGCGTTGCGCATTAGGTACAGAACAGGTAGTTTTTGTGCCCTGGTTCAAATGTGGTACAGTACCAAGTTGTTACCCTAGCCCCAAGTGTGGTAGTTTTGGGTATGGTACCACACTTTTCCTTTTCAACTAGTGAAGCATAACACTTGATTAAGTAGTCGGACAGTGTGCTAACGTAGGTGTCCGACTGTTTGAAGGAATAATTGACGTGTGCCAGGTCCGTGCCCACATTTAGGGGTCCAACTTACCATGTTCCGAAAGAAGTAACTATACTAGTCCCTGCGTACTCCATCTTTTTATATTTATCCGCATTTTAGCTTTGCTCAAAGTCAAACTTTGTAAACTTTGACAAAGTTTATAGACAGAAATAATAACATATACAATAACAAATCAATACCGTTATATTCATTATTGAATATACTTTCACATCATATAGATTTGCTATTGTAAATGTTCATATTTTTTCTATAAATTAGGTCAAATTTTATGAAGTTTGACTTCAGTCAAACCTAATATGCAGAGTAAATAAAAACAGAGGGAGTATCTTACTCCGTGACCAAGACGGAAGGGAAAACGAGACAACTTATTGTTTATTTGAGTCGTTCAAGTATAATCATGTGGCATTGCTTATTTCTCATTCCTATCCAACCCTCTACTCCATCAATCAAGCTGCCCTCCGGTCGAATCCATCCTCCTGCATTCCTCATTTGAACATTCCACCGAGTATCATTCGCATGTGGGCCTAGACCATGCTTGTATTTCCAATGTGTAATTTGTCCGACATGCATATAGACAAACGGTTCATTTAAAGTTTCACTTTGCCTCCACTACATGTCCTTCCCATCTTAGTTTTGACATCCCATTCGGTCCATGCCCCGACACATCTTGACGATATCGATTGATGTTGAGAGATCAACTGCGTGTCGTGCAAGGAGATAAAGGTTTGGTCTATTTCTATGATAGAAATGACCCTAGAGGGGTCGGTGGGGGATCGGAGGGAGTATATTGTACGTTCAAAAGTGAAACGAACGTACTGTACCCACCCAAGTCCTCTTTCAATCGATCTCCAGACCTCGAGATGAAACCAAGAGAGAACGAGTGGGTGCATGTGTGATACCTAAGGCGGATTCAAAATTTTGAACCGCTGATCATAGCATCAGCAAATCATATATAAAGGGTATTCAATGTTCGTTTCGCTTTTGAACGTACAATATACTCCCTCCGGTCCTTTCTAGTTTACATATAAGTTTTATGTGTAGTCAAAGTATCTCTACTTTGATCAAACTTACAGAAAAAGTATCGACATTCAACAACGCCCAATCAATATTGTTAGATTCGTACGTACTCCTAGATTTGTATTCAAACAGAGATGGTTTCCAATTTGTTTTCAAACACGTGAATGTGCTTGTTCTCATACATGCTCTACCTACTAGGATTTCTCCACGTATAGCCAGTCCAATAGTAACTTTTTCTAAGCTCCCTGTCCAATAGTACTAGTAGAGTACTAACAACATCTGCAGTATTGTGTGCAGTTCTCATAGTACTAGTAGTATGCTCCCTCTGTTTTTATTTACTCCGCATAAAACAGAGGGAGTAGTAGTATAAATGATGCGGGAGGGGGAGGGGGAGGGACGTCGGTTTTCTCTCAACTGTTGTCTCACAAGCTATCGAAAATGCAAGACGAAGCGAGCTCCATTCGGTGAGTGACGTGGAGGGTCCAGCGTGTCGGGGTGCGACAAGAGCGATGTACAGTCAAAATCGATTGACCAATCTTCATCGGAACAACTATTCACACAAGAACCTTCGCTGCTCGGCCTATGCCAGCCATTGCCCCAAAACCACACCTCCTCTCTAGCCCATTTCGCCACCTTCCGATCCCCTAGCCCGCATCAAGCGCCCCCTAGTTTGCCGAAAAGCCATGGTGCGCCGCAAGACCATGTACTACAAGATGCTGATGCCAGAGCGCCGTGTAGAAATCACGGTGGTGGTCGGCACCACAGACCTCTGTTCCCAAGCTCGCTTTGCGGTGGGTCAATCCCTGAGTTCTCTGGAGCCAAGCTTCGAGGAGGAGGAAGCCGATCCAATGTTCATGGCGGAGGTCGTGGCGCAAAAGGCCCCCAATGTGTATGAGATGATGGACGTCGACTTCGTGCCGGTGTCCGGGTCGCCCATGGTGGAGGCGGACCAGCGGTTCAACTTGATGATAGTAAAGGAGGACTGGGAGGCGGAGGCTTAACTTGATGCGGAGCGCGCGCATGACGCTGCCATCGAGGCCCTCCTGCAGGCAGAACCGGATGTCAGTGAATGTGAACCGGGCGGCAGAGGCTCAACTTGGCACAGAGTGCGCGAATGCCGCTACCATCAAGGCCCTCCTGCAGGCGGAACCGGACGTCCTCGACTTGAACCGGGCAGCGGAGGCTCAACTCGACACGGAGCACGCGGATGGCGCTGCCATCGTGTTCCTCCTGCAGGTGGAACTGGACGCCCTGGACTTGAACCGGGCTGCAGAGGATCAACTCGACACAGAGCGCGCGGATGCCGCTTCCATCGAGGCCCTCCTGCAAGCGGAATCGCACGTCCTGGAATTGAACCGGGCGGTGCTCTTGTCCGTGCAGAGTGCCCGCTCGCTCCGCGTGAACGTGTAGCTAGAGGTTGAGGACAACCATTGTGCGGAGACACACGTCGGCAGCTATGGCTAGTTTGCGCCGACAGCCAAAGACGATGAGGCCATCTCATTATGCGAGCAGTGAAAGTTCTTCTTTATGTTGTTGTTTTTAGGGGCCTTTGTTGTGTAAAAAGTAAAAACATATATTTATGAAAGTCGCCTGACTTTCATCATTTGGGTCAGTCGGCCATTTGAGGTGGTTGGATGAATACCCTACGTCTCCTAACCCTTCTTCCTCACCTCTTCTTCTTCCCCAACAGACCACCACACGGGCCGTACAGATCTTCCCCAACATGCGGTTGGATAAACATACTGTATGAACGAAAATTATGTGTCAGTGGTAGGATGGCTGAGTTTGGTTTGATCACATGAGATAGCACGTGTCAGTGAGGGTGCGTTCCCTTGGATAGGTTTGTGGCGTGCAAGAGCGACTGTGTGAGGGTGCGGTGCGACCGCGACAGCCATGTGCAAGTGTACCTCCTTTTCAATTTGAAAACTTTAGGCAAGCTTGCCAAAAATGTGTGGCAAAGTATGGCAATGCACGACCTAGACCCAAACAGGATACAAGTATGTACGTAGGAGTACTACTTGTGTTAAAAAAGAAAGGCGGGGTTTTCCTTCGCGGGATTGATCGATACAAATCCTCGTTTGACTTGTCAATTAATGCGAATTTTTTCTCCAACGCCCAAAGAGCTAACCATCTCCCTCCTCATCACTTGATTAATGCAGCGTAATACAAACCAACCTTCTCACTTCCGCATGCATGCAAGGGTATATTAATGTCCTTGGTTGCTACTATGAGGAAACCCCCATCAATTTTGCTTCGATTAGTGTTAGTGGCCTTCTGCAAATTGTAATTTTGATATACTGGCCTTGTGTACAAAAAAGGGAGGTAGTAACAATTTGACTTCCTTCCCCATTGCGGTGACGTCGACGATATCTCAAACGTAGTGGTTTGGCGAAGTGCATTCGACAAAGAACACCATTGAGGGAGACCACGGTAATTCATTCACAAGTGCCGCCTGCAAACCGAGACAACTTCCTTATTTGCATCAAGGAAGTCCGTTGAACCAAAGGACGCGTAAATGTACTGGTACTACACAATAGCGTCGTCCTTCCAGCCTAGTGCGGTAAGGTGGTTTCTCGAAGAAGACAATGGAGAAACGGAGTCAGCAATGAGTGAAATGATGGTTGCTTCGTTCGTGGTTTGTGATTTGATGCCTCAATGCTTTGTGATTTGTGATAGAAGGGACAGGGGAGTAGACTCTATGCTCTATACTGTACATGCGTCCAAGCACGGGAGAAAGAGGAGAGAGGTTGCATTTTTCTATTCCTTCAATCAAGCAATTAGGGAGCTTCGGTTCCATGTTTTTGACTTTGGCAGCACTGTCCACAATGGTACCCATTGATGCCAAAAGCTATTTTCATATTTGGCTACACATTGTGGATGCCCTTAACCATACCACTTGGTTTTGCTCCTGTGTGCTATCTATACAAATTTCGATTATGTTGATCTAAAAAATTATAGTATCAAGATTAGTAAAAAGGAGGTGATTTTGCCGCACAGATGGCGGGGAGGTTTCTATTTTTTGAGGACATTGGCCTGGCGGTTTGCTAACATGCGGTCGCACGCGTCAGTGCTTTATCAAGCCGATCCGCATCCCACATGAGGCAGAACAACGACAGAAGCAACACATGGTTAACTTGAAGAAGATGAGGGAGAAGCGGATTCAGCAATGAGTGAAATGATGGTTGCTTTGTTCCTCTAACTTCTTTTTTTAGCATTATTATTTCGTAACTCCAACTTAACTGCGGGAAAGGTGCAGCTTTGTGATTTGACGCCTCATTGCTCATTACTACGCCGGCGCCATGACTGGGGTGCTTCACCCCTACTGCTCTGCACTATTATTTAGGTATGGCCTGTGGACCCGTATGCTTGATGTCCCACATGTCGGCGAAAGGGACTAGAACATTTATGAAAATGAGCGCTCCACTCTTACGACGGAGGAGTACACGACACGGCAGATCAGTGAACGGTTACTTGTACTATAGTACTACTATAGTTTTGCTGTTTCGCACGATCCATCGATACAAACCCGATTAAATAGGCAAGGACGGGATTTTCCCGCACGGTAGATGATACTAGCCATACATTTCAAAGGCAATTTTAATGTATGCAAACTGAATAATTAAGTAACAATATGAGATCTAGTAAAACTAACAACACATATGATTTATTGAGTTAGAGTGTTGTAGTAGTGCTATATTGCATAGTTGTTAGATGTAACATGCGAGAACGAGTAGAGATGTACTTTTGGAGGGTCTACAGAGAGAAATTGGGCATAAGGTGGATTCAAATATTTGTATTCATCTTCATAGCATTTCTAACTCATATCTACAGTTTATACAGTAGACATGAATGCTTGTTCGCACTTATGAAACCAGTACATCAATAATAGGGTGGCATGTGCCAATTTAGGCACTGGCATGTAGGCCTACTCAGCTTCACAAAGAGAGCGAGAGAAGAGATAAATACATGGGCGGTTAGTGTATTTCAAGCAAAAACTGTAATACGGTCACCGGACTGCAGAATACACTCATTACGGTCACTATATACGTTTTGTGGTGATTATACGGTCACTTGCTCACCGTTCAGCATCGGATTGCACTCTGTTGACCGGCCAAATAGTCTGCATGGCACTATGTTGACTAGTTAAATTGACCACGTTCCTTATGGGTCCCACATGTCAGTTCACATAGGAAAAAGGTCAAATAAACACAAATTTATGCAGGCGTGACAAGACTCCAACCCGTGCGCAAGAACCACCTGGTTGTGTATGTGTCTGCCAGGGTCTGACGTGTGCGCATGCACGTGTAGGTTGGGCCCTTGAGCGTGAGAGTGTGTGTTGGTCGTGTGGTGTGTGCATGCGTGCGTGCGTGTGAGTGTTGTGTGCGTGTGTGGCTGTGTATGTACATGTGAGTGTTGTGTGCGTGCGTGGCTCCGTGTGTTCATGTGAGTGTTGCGTCCATGCAGTTTGTGTGCATGTGTGCGTCTCTGTATAATCACCACACCAGCTCCTGTGTGTTAATACTGACGCTCACCATACCAATACAAGGCCACCTTGTACGTTGTGCCCGCGGTCATTATCGGTGTCAAAACTGGCAGATCTCAGGTAGGGGGTCCTGAACTGTGCGTCTAGGATCGATGGTAACAGGAGATGGGGGACACAATGTTTTACCCAGGTTCGGCCCCTCTCTATGGAGGTAATACCCTACGTCCTGCTTGATTGATCTTCATGAATATGAGTATTAGAAGAGTTGATCTACCACGAGATCGTAATGGCTAAACCCTAAGAGTCTAACCTGGCTATGATTATTCAGTGGTATCTATGGACCAAGCCCTCCAGTTTATATAGAAACGAGAGGGATCTAGGGTTACACAAGTTCGGTTACAGAGAAAGGAATCTTCATAGTTGGTCGCCAAGCTGGCCTCCCACGCCAAGGAGAGTCCCATCCGGACACAGTTAGAGTCTTCGGTCTTCGTATCTTCACAGCCCATCAGTCCGGCCCATATCCAATAGGTCGGACGCCTGAGGACCCCTTAGTCCAGGACTCCCTCAGTAGCCCCCAAACCAGGCTTCAATGACGAGGTGTTCGGCATACAAATAGTCTTTGGCATTGCAAGGCGGGTTCTTCCTCTTATGACTTTAAAGTGATGTATTCGGCTGTCCATTTTATGTCGCACCCCTCGGCTTCCATGCTTTCCTGACTCCATCTTCCACATGTTGAATGAATACAAGAGGTCGGGGTATTCTTACATATACCACCCTGACTGTACCAGAAAAGTGCCTATTTAAAGAGAATAGATCTCAGATCCCCTCCAAATCTACGGAAGAGATCCTCAGAGCTTGCAGAGCAGAACCACCCCAACATGGCTAGCGCTCCCAGCTCTTCCTCTCATCCCCACAAGTCTGAAAAGGGGAATTGGGAGAGATGCTCAGTTTCCCATAGTCAGCTGGTGAAGCTGCAAACACAGGGCTTTCTTTCCCCCGCGGATCTGGTCCCTGTACGAGCAGGGATGACGTCCTTCAATGGCGGGGCTCAAGCAGAGAACTTCCCCAATCCATCCAGGTGGAACGAGTATGCTTCCTCCCCTTCTTGTTATGAGGTGTCGAATTTACTATCCATCCCTTCCTCCGAGGCCTACTGGAGTATTACGGCCTCCAACTGCATAGTCTCACCCCCGCCTCTATCCTGCATATCGCGGGTTATGTCGCTCTATGCGAGCTATTCCTGGGCTGCGAGGCCCATTTTGATTTATGGAGAAGACTGTTCTGCCTCATCCCTCGTAATCAAGGTGGGTCAATTTTGAAGTGGGAGGAGTCGAAGTGTGGCGCATCGCCAGGACCGGATACCTATCCGGCACGCCGAAGAAAGCTTCCGAAGAGTGGCCTTCCGAATGGTTCTATATCGACGATGTCGCTCTTCCCGACCACGTCCGTATGGGCCTCCCCGAGTATTCAAGTGCTCCGTTGAAGAAACGCCATAGCTGGCGTCCTCGGAGCCTTGAGGAAGAGGATAGTGGAGAGATCAGCCTACTGCTGGGCAAGATTAAGACGCTTGCCTAGTCTAGATTGTCAATAGTCGAGGTAATGGCGATCTCCATAGCGCGGGGGGTCCATCCACTCCAATACAGAGGGATCCCCATGTGGCATTATAACGGGGAAGATGACACCTCATGCTATGGTTGGAAGGGCCCAAAAACCCCCGCCGCTTTGGCCAAAATATTTGTCGAACTGTATAAAGGGGAGAAGGAGGAGTTCACCCATCTCCAATATCGAGACGGATTTTCCATGTATAATCCTCCTAGCTGGGTAAGCTCTAACTCCACTATTTTACTCCTGTCCCTGAATCATTCTTGAAAGGCAGTATCTTATCCGCTTATAACAGGAATGGCGACATGGGATCCATGACCCTGCCCCTCAGCCGAAGAATCACAAACGGGATCTTGACCCCGGATATGAAGAATATCCGGACATATTTGTGGAGCTCGAGGATGGAATATTCTATCAGACGACCTATGACGGTACGAATGTACCCATCATCACAGATTACCCCGGTCTCCTTCCCGCTTCGCATGTAAGTAATCTAGAGATACCTTGTCCAAGAGAGTTTTATCATTCTTCCTCACCCACCGCACTGTCCTGTGCTCGAAAGGGGAGGCGTTCGGTGCGCCAGGCTGCCCCAGGGGCATCTCTGAAGAGAGCGGCCCCCACACTGGGCAAGCCTTCGGAGAGGAAGGCAAACGAAGATACGGCCGAGCCTTCATCAAAGAGGTATGGATCTGCACATATCCACCTTGGCAGTCACATCCAACTGTGACCTTCCGGTTTATCCTGTATCAGGAAAAAGGTGTGCTGAACTATATGCGTGGGTCCGGCCGTTCATACATCCCACCGCTCGGATCCAGATCCTGCCGTAAAGACGGGGGCTGATACGGGGGTAAAGGCAGACTGTCCTCCATCCGAGGATTCAGATGATGTATCCGTCACTAACTCGGAAGTGGAGAGCGCCATGAATCATCGGCGCCGAAAGGCCGTTTTACGAGACCTTGGCTTTTCAGAAGAGGCCTTTAACGCCTTCAGCTTGGCCGATGCGTACATCCGAGCTGCTCGAGATGGGCTTAACAGAGCTACAAAGCAGCATTTAAAAGATGTGCGGGTAAGTTTACTTTGTCCGAATATGATAACCATATGCTAGTAGCCCCCGAGACTTGAAGCAGTTCGTACAACTGATTAAAGTATCATTGTATAACCAGGTTCTTACGGAGAAGAATGACCTGTTAGCCCAAGAGCTAGAAAAGTGGTAGACGTAGCTAAATGATGCCCGTGCCGAATTGGAGAAATCCAAGAAGGCGTCTCCTGGTAATATATCCCTCCATCAAGAAACAATGATTATATGCTAGCTATGCTGATACTGTTGCTTTTCTCATAACAGGGTCGTCGGACCAACTGGAAGAGAAATTGAAGGCCGCTTAAACGAGCGAGAAAGAGGCGAAGAGAGTACATGCCGTAGGCGAGCATGTTCTGACCCGAGTCAGAGAGGAGAAAAACAAACTCCAGGATTCCAACATCCAGCTAGGCGAGGAAATGAAAGATGTGTGGGCCCAACTGGCTGACTCTGTGAAGGAGAATAAAATGCTGCGAGGCAGCATATTCAGTATGTGACTGAACTTACCTTATAATATTTCGGAGATGAAAGGTACTAACAAAGTTATGTTTGCAGGTATGTTGACAGGTCGTCTCGAAGAGGAGATGTTTGGATTGTCGGATGATCTGCTGCAGGGGCTGTCGCAAATGCACGAGCAAGCTCGGCAGGCAATGCGGAGTGTTGCTAAGGCCTTATGGCCATCCGCCTCCCCTCCAGGAAGTATGGAGGAGCTTGTAGAGCTATTCAAGGGAGCACGGCGACGTATCTGATTATGGAAAATATCGGCCTGCCGGGAGGGTGCGTGAGTGGCTTGGTCCATGGTGAAGACACGATATACCAAGCTTGCTCCGAATCACATGGCCCGGGTCGGACCTTTATGGTCAGATGGGAATGAAGTGCCCGTTAATTTGGTATATGACCAAGTAGCAGTAGCTGCCAAATATTCCCAATAGGATTGTAAGTTAGATAGCCTGTTGGATGGTATAGAGGAGGAAATTTATGAGTCTAAGTGACTATGTACTTTCCTTGACATATGTAAATTCTAGATGAATTGTAAAGCAATTGTAATGGCGTACATTTTCGCTTCAACCTCGGGACCCGAAGGTGCGGAGTGTTTCTGAATACCCATGCGACCGAATATTCCAGGGTATGCATGGAAACCAGACGTAGGGGTCATAGTTGCTTGAACAGACAAGTTGTATTGGGCTAGTTATGTTATATTACATTAAAGTTGTAAGAAACATCGTCTAGAGAGAATAGTTCTGTTAGGGGTTCCTTTCCCTGGGTGTGCATGCGTTAATGTGCATGTCCGGACTGTGATTGAAAAATTGTAGTATGGGTGACTTTTGGGAGTTCACAATGGAGCGAATGCGAAAAAACATCTTTAATCGACCAACCAAATATTCCCTTAAGAACACTAGCTTTCAGTTTCACCCAGTCTGAGTTACACATCCGGATGACCCGGCAGTAACAATCGCAGAAGTGCTCCCTTTACGCCCTAGCTGAACTAACGGGAACGTAAGGCATAAGCACAGGAGCCAGGAAACCCAGCTTGGCCAAAAATTAAGTCATATCGATGCATACAATGGCGAAGAAAAGGTACATCTGGGAAAAATGCATATGTAATGAGCTTGATGCTCGGAGAATAATAGCAAGCTTCTATATAAGAATCCCCCAGGTAAAATAGACGTACATTTTTTGAAGATATGTGTGTCAGGGTTGCGCGGTCTAACCGCACGAAAGTTTTAAGGTTAATAGAAAAAAGGAAGAAAAAAACGAAAAGAAAGAAAAGGTGAAGGAGGCAACAGGGGGAAGGGGACGAACAAAGAGTTCGGCTCTAGGCGTAGAACCTTCGGAGTTTGGCCACGTTCCAGGGGTTTGGCTCCACGCGATTGTCTGACGCATTACGTAGGCAGTACGCTCCTCCGATGAGAACTTCGTCGATGCTGAAGGGACCCTCCCACTTGGGCTTGAGTTTGTCCTTTTTCTTCTCTGGCAGGCGTAGAACAAGTTCGCCAACGTTATATGTCTTGGCCCGCACTTCTTTGGTTTAATACCAGTGAGCCTGCTGTTGATAAAATGCGGAGCGGGCATTTGTGACATCGTGCTCTTCCTCCAGGACATCTAAACTGTCCTGCCGATCCAGCTCAGCCTCTCTCTCTTCGTACATGCGCACTCGAGGTGAGTCATGAATAATGTCGCAGGGTAACACTGCCTCTGCTTCGTACACCATGAAGAATGGTGTGTATCCGGTAGTGCGATTGGGCGTGGTCCGCAGCCCCCAGAGTACGGAGTTGAGCTCCTCGACCCAGTGCTTGTCAGATTCTTTCAGAGACCGCACTAGTCTAGGCTTGATGCCGCTCATAATAAGACCATTGGCTCGTTCCACTTGACTGTTTGTCTGCGGATGATAGACAGAGGCATAATCGAGCTTGATGCCCAGATGAGCGCACCCGGTTTTCACTTCATCGGCGATGATGTTGGAGCCGTTATCAGTGATGATGCTGTGTGGAACACCATAATGGTGTACTTTGCTAGATATGAATTCTATCACCGGCCCGGACTCAGCTGTTTTCACTGGTTTGGCCTCTATCCACTTAGTGAATTTATCCACCATGACCACCAGATATTTTTTCTTATGGCTTCCTCCTTTAAGGGGTCCGACCATATCTAGTCCCCAGACCGCAAAAGGCCAAGTGATGGTGATTATTTGTAGGCGGTGGGGGCCATATGGCTTTGGTTGGTGAAGAGTTGGCATCCGACGCAATGTTGGACAAGGTCATGTGCATCTGCTTGGGCCGTCGACCAATAAAACCCTGTACGGAAGGCCTTGATAACAAGGGCCCGAAGCTGCGGCGTGGTGCCTGCCGAGACAGGCATGAATCTCTGCCAAGAGCTATCACCCCTCCTACTCGGAGATACATCTTTGAAGGACTTCGGTGGCGCTTTTCTTATAAAGCTCTCTGTCGTGAACCTTGTAGGCCTTTGAATGCCGGACAATGCGGCGGGCCTCATTCTGATCCTCAGGAAGTTCCTTCCTATTAAGGTGGCCAGGAAGGGTTTGGTCCATGGGGCAATGACTGCCATAATGAGATGGGCCGACGGTGTTATTTCGGTGGCTGAGCCTCCGATGATATCGGTGTGCTCGGAATCTGGGGTTGTGTTCAGATCCGGGCTAGCGTTGCTGCCTTCCCCTGCCACACCACAGATGGCTTAAGAATCCTTTCCAAAAATATATTAGGTGGGACGGGGTCGCGCTTGGTGCCGATACGAGCAAGAACGTCCGCCGCTTGATTACTTTCTCGGGCCACGTGATGGAACTCAAGCCCTTCGAACCGAGCCAACATTTTTAGGATGGCATTACGATAAGCTGCCATCTTCGGATCTTTGCCACCAAAGTCTCCATTTATTTGAGATATTGCAAGGTTTGAGTCCCCGCGCACTTCCAGGCACTGTATGCCTGATGACCCACAAGTATAGGGGATCTATCGTAGTCCTTTCGATAAGTAAGAGTGTCGAACCCAACGAGGAGCAGAAGGAAATGACAAGCGGTTTTCAGCAAGGTATTCTCTGCAAGCACTGAAATAATAGGTAACAGATAGTTTTGTGATAGGATAATTTGTAACGAGTAACAAGTAACAAGAGTAAATAAAGTGCAGCAAGGTGGCCTAATCCTTTTTGTAGCAAAGGACAAGCCTGGACAAACTCTTATATAGAGAAAATCACTCCCGAGGACACATGGGAATATCGTCAAGCTAGTTTTCAGAACGTTCATATGATTCGCGTTCGGTACTTTGATAATTTGGTATGTGGGTGGACCGGTGCTTGGGTACTGCCCTTACTTGGACAAGCATCCCACTTATGATTAACCTCTATTTCAAGCATCAGCAACTACAACAAAAGTATTAAGGTAAACCTAACCATAGCATGAAACATATGGACCCAAACCAGCCGCTTACGAAGCAATGCATAAAGTAGGGTTTAAGCTTCTGTCACTCTAGCAACCCATCATCTACTTATTAATTCCCAATGCCTTCCTCTAGGCCCAAATAATGGTGAAGTGTCATGTAGATGACATTCACATAACACCACTAGAGGAGAGACAACATACATCTCATCAAAATATCGAACGGATACCAAATTCACATGACTACTAATAGCAAGACTTCTCCCATGTCCTCAGGAACAAACGTAACTACTCACAAAGCATATTCATGTTCATAATCAGAGGGGTATTAATGTTCATCTAGGATCTGAACATATGATCTTCCACCAAATAAACCAACTAGCATCAACTACAAGGAGTAATTAACACTACTAGCAACCCATAGGTACCAATCCCAGACTTGGAGACAAGAATTGGATACAAGAGATGAACTAGGGTTTTGAGAGGAGATGGTGCTGGTGAAGATGTTGATGGAGATTGTCCTCTCCTGATGAGACGAGCGTTGGTGATGATGATGGCGATGATTTCCCCCTCCCGAAGGGAAGTTTCCCCGGCAGAACAGCTCCGCCACAGCCCTAGATTGGTTCCGCCTCGTGGCGGCGGAGTCTAGTCCAGAACGATGGCTTATGATTTTTTCCTCATCGAAAGACTCCATATAGCAGAAGATGGCCATCGGAGGACCACCAGGGGGCCCATGAGGTAGGGGCGCGCCCAGGGGGGTAGGGCACGCCCCCCACCCTTGTGGGTAGGGTGTGGCCCCCCTGGTGAACTTCTTGCGCTCAGTATTTTTTATATATTCTGAAAATGACTTCGTGAAGTTTCAGGACTTTTGGAGCTGTGTAGAATAGGTCTCTAATATTTGCTCCTTTTCCAGCCCAGAATCCCAGTTGCCGGCATTCTCCCTCTTTATGTAAACCTTATAAAATAAGAGAGAATAGGCATAAGTATTGCGACATAATGTGTAATAATAGCTCATAATGCAATAAATATCGATATAAAAGCATGATGCAAAATGGACGTATCAACTCCCCCAAGCTTAGACCTCGCTTGTCCTCAAGGGGAAGCCCAAATCGAAAAATATGTCCACAAGTTTAGAGATAGAGGTGTCGATAAAAATAAAATACGTACATGAGGGCATCATGATCATTCTTAGAACAACAACTTATATAATTCTTGTCATATGATCTGTTATCACTACAAAAAAAGACACATCCGTGACATTTTGGGCCGAACGAAAAAAAATTATGTCATACATATGACACTTCTATGACGATAATTGTGACAAAACCCGGTATCATCATAGATGTGGTGGGTTCCTACTTCTATGACAAAAAATCATGATAGAAAATGGGCTTTTCATCCTGGGCGGGCCGGAGACGCAGCTGCATGGCATTCTTTGGGCTGTCCATGACGGAAAAAACCGTGGTAGAAGCGAGGGGGAGGAAAATTTCGGGGAGTTCCCGGTTATGGTGGGAGGTCAGGGGCCGAGCGATGCGCGTTTCTCTCATACACGTACGCGCGTGTGTGCGAGGTGTTGGCTCTAACTGAACCCGAGCGAGGCGTTGGGCTCTAACTGAACCCGAGCGATTGCACTGCATGCTACGAGTTACTAAACCAGAGCGATCGATCGATGGCTGTTAACTGAACCCAATCGAGCGATTCCTTGGCTACTGCTGCTAACTGAAGCCGATCGATGGGATGAACAGTGAGCGTTGCGGGGGGGTTTGGATGAATAGTGAGTGGTGGCGTTGCCTCTGGATGAACAGGACCCCGTGGTGTGGTGGAGGGCTGGATGAACAGTAGATGGTGGAGGGGTGGATGAACAGGACCCCGTGGTGTGGAGGGCAGGATGAACACTAGATGGTGGAGGGGTGCCCGTGGAGGGTGGTTGAACAGGACCTTGTGGTGTGGAGGGCTAGATGAACAGTAGACGATGGAGGGGTGGTTGAACAGTAGCCGGTGGAGTAGCGCGCGGTGGAGGCTGGATGAACAGGAGCCCGTGGAGGCTGGAGGAGGTCGACGGTGGATGAACAGTAGCTTGTGGAGGCTGGAGGGGGTCGACGGTGGAGATGAACAGTATCCCGTGGAGTCCCGTTTTGCGGTACGCCACACCCCTCCCGATGAACAGGACCCCCGTTTCGACCGTAGCGCTCCAACACAAGTCCGTTTCCTCTGTTTTGCGGTACGCCACACCCCTCTCGATCAACAGGACCCCCGTTTCGACCGTAGGAGGTCCGTTTCCTTCGTTTTGTGGTACGCCACACCCCTCCCGATCAACAGGACCCCCGTTTCGACCGTAGGAGGTCCGTTTCCTCCGTTTTGCGGTACGCCAGGCCTCGTTTCCATCGCCTCTTCCATCCAAGCCCTCCCGATGAACACGACCACGCATTCCGTTCCGACCCATGAACACGACAACGACGCTGTTTCTCCGTTCCGACCCAGCCATGTACACGAGCCCTCGCCGTACGTATGCGCGAGTAGGCGTTTGAGACCCCGCCCGTATGTACACATACGTGGCCGTATTTTCTTTCTTGCACCCTGGCCGCCTCTACTACGACACATGCGCGCCTCTACATCCACCAGTATATATGTACGTACACGTTCGCGACCAGAATGACAACGCTACGTATGCTTCGACCAAGTGGGTCCCGACTGTCAGGCACTTCCTTGCGTGCGAAGGTGTAGCTGGTGGGTCCCAGTAGTCAGGGGGAAACATTTTTTCGCGAAATACGGTGGCCCGTCCGGTGGGTCCCTGCTGTCAGGTGGAGGGATCATTATTTTTTGCGTAATAAGGAGGCACTTCCTTGCTGCCACCGTGGACCCAGCTGTCAGCCTCTCCACGTACAGTCCACGTCTGATGGAAGTCGTTCCTTAACCACGTTGACCACGCTGCGCCGAGAGCACTAGGGCGGTGGACGACGGCGAGGCCTAGGAAGGGGACGACGGGGAGCCGGGGAAGACGCGGCAGTGGAAGCCCGCGCGCACGCGGAGACGAGTACGAGGGTTCACTGGTTCAGCTGCGATGTGAGGCTGCCGTTGCCGCAGGGCCTGGCCAGCGGTGGGAATAGTAGGGGGCGGTGAGGCCTCCGCGGCAGCACAGCCGGCCATGGGAGGCAGGAGCATGCAGCACGATCGGCGCTGCTTTGGGCGGCTGGAGCAAGAAGACCAGAGGTTGAAGAAGCACTATGGCCATTGGATGGACATCGTACGGTCAATGGAGCTAGAATCGTTCATATTGACTAAGTTGACAAAGCCCTTCGTCCCCGTCAACTTAGTAAGACCACAAGTCAACCTCCCACCAAGGTGGGTCCCAGCTAGCCGGGGGAGTATTCATTTTTTTGTGTGTAATAAGGAGGCACTTCCGGTGGGTCCGAGCTGACAGCGGGGGGAAAGTTTTTTTTACGAAATAAGGTGGCCCGTCCGGTGGGTCCCAGCAGTCAGGGGGAAACGATTTTTTTCGCAAAATACTGGTGGCCCGTCTGGTGGGTCCGTGCTGTTAGGTGGAGGAATAATTTTTTTGCACGTAATAAGGAGGCACTTCCTTGCTGCGACCGTGGACCCAGCTATCAGCCTCTCCACGTACAGTCCACGTCCGATGGAAGCCGTTCCTTGACCACGTTGACCATGCCGCACCGAGCGCACCAGGGCGGTGGACGACAGCGAGGCCTAGGAAGGGGACGAAGCTGAGCCTGGGAAGACGCGGCAGTGGATGCCCACCCATAGGGGAGTATGAGGGCACTGGTTCGCTGCGGTGTGAGGCTGCCGTCGCTGCAGAGTAACATGGGGTGTGGGTGAGTAGAGGGATGGCCTGGCCAGCGGTGGGAGTAGTAGGGGCGGTGAGGCCTCCACCACATCGTAGCCGGCCACGGGAGGCAGGAGCACGAGGCACGACCGCCGCTGGTTTGGGCGGCTGGAGCAAGAAGACCAGAGGTTGAACAAGCACTACGGTCGTTGGATGGACATCGTACGGTCACTGGAGCTAGAATCGTGCATTATTGAGTAAGTTGACAAAGCCCTCCGTCCCCGTCAACTTAGTAGGCCCACAAGTCAGCCTGCCACTATACTGGGTCCCAGCTAACAGGGGGAGTATTCATTTTTTTTTATGCGTAGTAAGGAGGCACTTCCTTGCGTGTGAAGATATAGCTGGTGGGTCCGAGCTGTCAGCGGCGGTAACGTTTTTTTTTGCGAAATACAGAGGCCCTTTCGGTGGGTCCCTGATGTCAAGTGGAGGAATCATTATTTTGCGTGTAATAAGGAGGCATTTCCTTGCGTGCGGCCGTGGACCCAGCTGTCGGCCTCTCCATGTACAGTCCACTTCAGATGCATGTCGGTCGTTGACCACGTTGACCAGGCCGCGCCGAGAGCACCAGGGCGGTGGACGACGGCGAGGCCTAGGAAGGGAACGACACGGAGGCAGGGAAGACTCGGCAGTTGTTTCCCACGCGGAGGGGAGTGCGACTGTACGAGGGTTTACTGGTTCGTCTGCCGTCGCCGGAGAATAACAGCAGGTGTGGGTGAGTAGAGGGATGGCTAGGCCAGCGATGGGAGTACGGTGGGGCGGTGAGGCCTGCGCGGCAACAGAGCCGGCCATGGGGAGGAGGGAGCAGGCAGTCCCGCCGGTGCCTGTTTGAGCGGCTGGAGCAGGAAGAGCAGAGATTGAAGAAGCACGACGGCCGTTGGATAGACATCCAACAGTCACTGCTTGTGCGTCAACCTTTTTTTTAGCAAAGCCTCAAATCTGTGGAAAATAGCATACAGCCCATCTGCCATTATTTCTAATAATTTTTAGCCCATTTGCTAATTCTTAAGGTTTTTTTGGAGCCCATATTCTTTTTGTTAGCATTACACCCCAAATTGTGTCCACGGTTAAAAAATTATACGAAATTTTGCATATTTCGGTGCGGTCCGAACTGTTTTTAATCTTGAAATTTCGACTCACATTCAAACTGATTTTAAAAATAAATGTATATCAATATAAAATCCAACAAATTCTCCACGCATAAAAATTAATGTAATTTAAAATCTTGAAATGAAAAAAAGATATTTGAAACTAATAGTCGGTTTGATGTGTCTTAAAAATGTACAGCCCATTTCTCATTACTGATGGGCCATTTTCTCGGCCACCCGAATGAAAGCTCTCCTCGTCTTGAAAGAATTGCAGCCCAACAGGCCTGACAAAGCGACTTACTTGGCAAATCACAAAAAAACTGGGTTGTGGCCGTGGACCCAGCTGTCAGCCTCTCCACGTACAGTACTCTTCCGATGGAAGTCGTTCCTTGACCACGTTGACCACGCCGCGCGGAGAGCACCACGGCGGTGGACGACGGCGAGGCCTAGGAAGGGGACGACGCGGAGCCGGGGAAGACACGGCAGTGGAAGCGTGCGTGGAGAGGAGTACAAGGGTTCACTGGTTCGGCTGCGGTGTGAGGCTGTCGTCGCTGCAGGGCCTGGCCAGCGGTGGGAATTGTAGGGGGCGGTGAGGCCTCCGCGGCAGCACATCCGGCCACGGGAGGCAGGAGCATGCGGCAGGACCGACACTGCTTTGGGCGGCTGGAGCAAGAAGACCAGAGGTTGAAGAAGCACTACGCCCGTTGGATGGACATCGTACGGTCACTGGAGCTAGAATCGTTCATATTGACTAAGTTGACAAAGCCCTCCGTCCCCGTCAACTTTGTTGGCCCACAAGTCATCCTCCCACTATGGTGGGTCCTAGCTAGCAGGGGGTATTCATTTTTTTGTGCGTAATAAGGAGGCACTTCCTTGCATGCGAAGATATAGCTGGTGGGTCCGACATGTCACTGGGGGAACGTTCTTTTCTCGAAATAGAGAGGCCCTTCCAATGGGTCCTAGCTGTCAGGTCCTCGCAAAAAAAGGGAAATAAAATCAAAGACTTGGGAAGGCGTACAGAACAAGCTAGTGTATCAGTAAAGAGACGTTGCCGAGTTTTAGAAAAAAGAAAGATGTGCTCCTGTAGCTGGTTCGAATCCAAACCTAGACTATGACTATATATGGTGCTATGCTACTCTGCAAGTAATGAAACTAACATATCCAACGTTCGCTTCTCCTCTTCTCTACTTACTCTGCCTAGCATCAGAAGCTCTGGCCGCAGCAACCATGTTCGCTGGCTGCTCGTCCACCTACTCTTCAGCAGGCAACAACCAGATATGCGCCAAGTCGCAACCCGTACCATCGCCTGTGGGTCTCATCACACCCTCGCCGGCACGCGCACCGCAGCCGATTGCTCATCGCAACCCGCTGCCGTTCGTGTGGTGCCACTGCTGCAAATCACGCAGAGTCATCCGTCGCGTCTCAACCACAATCCGCAACCCTGGCCGAGTCTTCTACAAATGCCCGAATCATGGGGTAATAATATGTTTAAGTGTTGTTCTGCTGCTTTCAGTTGCTGATTTTTTTAATAGTTTGGTTGATGATCTACCAATTTGATTCGTGCAGAAAAGGGAAGATTCGTGTGATTTGTATTTCTGGGAAGTTGCTGATGTGGGGGAATGCAACTACGCTGATTATTTGGTTAGCTGAGGAATCCCAATACCAGCAGGTTGGGGTGTTGGACAAGTAACTGAAGGAACGGCAGAAGAGGAAGATGCAGAGAAGAAGGTTAAAGATGCAGTTCCTCTGATCATGGCCAAGCAATAGCCGCTGAACGGCCTTGACAGCAATGAGGAGATGAAAGAGCTTGTGAAGATAATGGGCAAAATCGATGTGCTCTCTAGGATGATTTGCTCTTTATTTGCAGTGTATGTAGCACTCGTGATGTATTCAGTGGCTACGACATGAGCACTTTGCTGAAATTCGTAATGAATGAAACATGTGTAGCAGGCTGGGCGTAGTGTTTTGAACATCTAATGATTTCTATTAACGGAAATCAGGGGGTATCCCCTTTTGCTCATATAAATAAATAAATAGCAGAGGCCCTGTCGGGTCAGCTTTGTTCTCATTCGAAGACATCGAGTAATTTACAGTCCAACAGCAAACTATGTCATCAAATTCAAGTTTCATAGCCAAATATGAGTACAACTAAACAACAATGTCATCATGTTTTAGTTGTCATACAATCACCAAACACAAATCAGCATACATAACAAGTGATGTTCTCACAGCAAAATACTAAACAACATGTTCATCAGGTTTCAGTTGTCATAGCAAACACAATTTCACATAGTTGGTACAAAAACATCTTCTGACAGGCAAATATGACAAAAGCAATTTAATCATCATCCGCAGCAGCAGCGTCAACATCTTCGCCATGTGTATCAGTCTGAATCGTAATTCCCCACGGTGTCATCTTCTTCTTCATCCTCAACGTCCTCGAACGTTGGCTTCTTCTTGATCAACTCTTGTATGTCTGCATCACGACAGGCAATCTTTTCGTCGGCGTCATTGACGTGATGGTTCTCAAAGATATTAGGAACATTTGTGTTATCTAGTACATCAGGAGCAGTGTAAGCATCATCTTGTTATGCAACTTCATTAAACGAATTCCTCTGCTCAAACCTTTGCAATACTCTCCATTCATCGCTACGTGCAAATGTGTCTTCCAAGAAAAATATCTGTGTTGCTTGATTTGCCAAAATAAAAGGCTTGTTGGTCTAGTACGCCGCCTTGACATTGATGGATTTGAAATAATCATCAGCTCTAGGTTTTGCGATCCTGGAAAACAGGTTATACCAACGACAGCACAACAGAACCACACACCGATGATCCTCGAAACTGGAGATATACTGCAACTGAACAATGTCTGTTATGTTAGCATACATTTCAGTTGTCTCTTTGTCATACGTATCCGTGCTCATGATGGCACTGTTTTGTGTCTTCCTGCCTTCGTCTCGTGCAAGGGTGTTGTAGCGCACATCTCCAACAACGCAAGATTCATAATGTCTTACCCGAGTATCAGGACCCATTGCTAGTGAGTAAAGGGCATCATCAACTGCCTGCCCATCCTCCCGCATCTTCTTAACCTATGGTTAGAAAATAGACAAGCTGATCATCTTATGTACTCAATATATTAAAAAAACTGACAGTGCACTTCAAAAGCTTACATGGTTCTTGAACCATTTTGCAAATCCTGCAATAACCAGTTTGTCAATGTTTCTTGGATTTTGCGGCAGTAACTCCTCTTTGTAGATGTTGCACAACATAGTGATCGCGTCAAACATCTAAATATATAAGAATGTGCTGCAAGTTTGGTAGATTACGATGTATAAGCTGCAGTACTGCACTTACTTGATATAAGGTTGTATCTCAGGACAGTTATTCAACACATACCAAACCATTTTGTCCAAATCTTTAGGTTTGTCCTCTTGTCGACTCTTCCCTATAACTCGAACAGAATAATCGAAAACATTGAGCCCGGGATTGTCTTCACCCACCTCTTTGCTAAGCCGATCAGCTGTTTCAATGTATTTTGAGCAGAATGTCAATGCTTCTGTAGCAATGTAGGCCTCTGCAATGGAACCCTCGGGTCTAGCTCTATTCCTAACATAGCCCTTGAAATTGCCTAGCCGCCTTTCAATAGGGTACATCCAGCCATACTATACTGGACCTCTAAGTAGTGCCTCATCAGGTAGATGAATAGCCAAATGCACCATCACATCAAAGAAGGTCGGAGGATATATCTTCTCAAGGTCGCATAGGATAGTTGGTATCTTGTCTCTAAGACGCTCCAAAGCATCTATCCTGATATTCCTACTGCGGAGTTCCCTGAAGAATTGTCCCAACTATGCAACTGCTCTGTATAAGTCAGGGCGGCCCAATCCTCTAAGGATAATAGGTAAAACCCTTTGAAGTAGGACGTGGCAGTTATGAGTTTTCAACCCTTGTACCTTGTTTCCATATTCACTGACTATCCTTTCAGGGTTGGAAGCAAATCCATGTGGGAATCTCACACGTGACAGGACCTCGCAGAATTCTTTTCTTTTTACCTTGTCCAAGATGTACATAGCTGGTGCCATATCCCGTGGTTTACCTTCATCTTGCACCTGCAAATCCTGTCTGATACCTAGGTGTGTCAAGTCAACCCTAGATTTTAAGGTATCTTTCGTCTTGCCTTCAATATTAAGAAGTGTGCCGATAATGCTATCACATATATTTTTCTCGTTGTGCACCACATCAAGATTATGCCGCAGATCCAAATCTTTCCAATACTCCAAGTCCCACAAAGTGGACCTGCGGGTAAACAATAATCTCTCTTCTGCCCTGCCACGCTTCCTTTTCCCGCCACCATTATCAGGATGGTTTCCTGGTGTAATATGCCTGACCTTCTCTAATTCCACTTGCAACTCATCGGCGGTGAGCCTCTTTGGCGCATGACGGTTTTCATGCTTTGCATTGAACACATGTCTTCGGTATTTTCTAGGAAGCGGCTTGTCCTTGGCAAGGAAACGACGGTGTCCAATGTAACAGATCTTGCTAAGTATTGCGTATGACAGCGGATTCCTGTCACAGCGAACACATGCATTGTAACCATGTGTCATTCGCCCTAACATAGTGCCCAAAGCCGAATAATCATGGATGCACCAAATTATAACAGCATGCAGAAAGAAATCAGCTGGTGGGCTGCTATATAGGTCTCGAGTGAGAACACCCTTCCATAACTGTTGAAGTTCCTCCACAAGAGGCTCCATGAACAAATCAAAATCCTTTCCAGGACTTTTTGGACCTGGGATGAGCAAGGCCATCATGTAGTTTGATTCTTTGGTGCAGACATTTGGAGGCATGTTGCAAGGGATAACAAGCACTGGCCACATGCTATATGTGGCGCTCTGGTGGCCAAATGGGTTAAATCCATCTGAAGCTAAGCCAAGTCTAATGTTTCTCGGGTCAGCAGCAAACTCTTTGTGTTTATCCTTGAAGCTTTTCCACTCACTACCATGAGATGGATGGCTCATTACATTCTGATCTCTGTACTCCTGGTTCCTAGAATGCCACAATACATCCTCTCTTGTTCCATGTGGCGACCTGACCCGAATGGATCACGTCTACTGTGCTACGGTGTCATCCCTGGATCAGTAATGCTGACACCACACAGTACATCGAGGTTTTATAGCAGAGTTGCAATCACACACTTATTACATCGATGGCTCCAAAAGAACTTATTACAATAAATATGGCTGAAGGCCATCTAATATCGATAACAGCGGAAGACTCGGAAGATAAATGGGTCCATCAACTCCAGCGGCATCACTGAGTATAGGGCCACGACCTAAACACCTCAATCGTCGTCTGAAAAGTCTGCAACATTAACGTTGCAGCCCGAAAACGGGTCAGCACATGGAATATGCTGGCAAAGTAACACATAGAGAGTAATGGAATGAAACAGCTATACTATATGCATATATGGCTGGTGGAAAGCTCTATGGTTACATTTTTGCGTAAAGCCAGTTTTTCCCTACTGCAAAGGAATAAATTTATTTAACTATCATGGTGGTTGTTAAACATTGAGAATGGTTGACAGCATTCTCAATCCCAATTAAAAGTACAATTAAAACCCAACAATATTAATTAGAGTAACATGTTGAGATTCACAATGACATTCAAGTACTAGATACTCAAGTTGTCCATAACCGGGGACACGGCTAATCATGATTAGTTTGTACACTCTGCAGAGGTTCGCGCACTTTTCCCCACATGACTCGATCGCCTCCGTTTGTTTTCTCGCACTACATGGTGTTTGAGAAACGGATGACCGAGACATAGTCTTTCAGAAGCACTAGCACCTTACATGTGGGGTAGACCGGTACACCTACATCCCCTACATCTGCTAGTCCACCCCGTAAGAGTTCGCACGACTTAGTCAACTATGCCAGAGCCCATAGTGGCATGTGGCTGCACACGGAAGTTTCTAGCATGAAAGATCTTATGATCCCTTTGAGCCTGGGTGGCGGTCCACAAAAAAAAACAGGCAAGTCCTGATAGACATCAGGTGCCTCAATCCACCCAGATGTGTGTTTAAGTTGCCACCTTAGATAAACCATTAAAATTATCAATCTCACATCTGTCATGGATATCACTCACCCAATCCACGTCTACTAGCATAGCATGGCAATATAAGCAAACGTAGAGTAATTCCCAAAGGTTTCATAATAATACAGGTAATAGGTACTACCTCATCTACTTCCCATCCCACAATTTAATTAGATCCTAATCATGCAATGTGTGAGGATTGATCTAATGCAATAAAACATGGGTTGTAGAAAAGGTATGATCAAAGTGTTACTTGCCTTGCTGATGATCCGTGAGTCCTAGGGTTTCGAAGTAACAAGCGGCGCAATCCGGGTAATCTATCGCAGACAAACAACAAGCACACAATAAGTACTCATCTAATGCACAGGTAAAACTCGAACAAGAGAACGAACCAAGTAGTTCAACTTAAGAACTCCGATTGCAAAGAAAGAACGAAAAACAAACGGCGAAAGAAAACAACTCGGTTCTAGCAAGTTGAAACTAGGTCAAATTTTACTGTAGCAAAAACTTGTTCAAGTTGATTAGACGGAACGGCGGTTTCGAGACGAAACACCAGGCGCTTGAATCACCTGATTCCGATAAACAAGCGAAAAGAAAGACTAGAAAGAAGATCGGATCTGAGATCGCGATCGCGGAATAATTCCAACGAAAAGAAAAAGAAGAACGGTTAAACGAACGGACGTCGTTAACCTAGAAGAATCCGGTGATCACGTTCGTTAGGACGAACGGTCCGGCGAACGGTCCAAAGGCAACTAAATCGGAGAAGAAAACGAATCCGATCTAGGGTTTTGGAGAAGAAATCCGAACGAAAAACTGATCTAGAAAACCGGAACGGTTTAGAGAAGAAAAGAATCGGAACGATTTGAAGAAAACGATCCAAGAAAAAGAATAGATGTAGCGCGGGGCTACCTCCGGTGAGGTCTCCGGCGAGGGGCTCCGGTGGCGTGGGCATGGGCAGCGGCGGCAAGGTGCGGCGGCGGCGCGGGTGTGGGGTGGCGGCGCGGCGCGGGTGAGGCGGCGGCGCGGCGGTGACGCAGGGCGCGGGTGGCAGCTTAGGGCAGCGCGCGGGTGAGGGGTGGCGCGGTGCGGGGTGTGGTGGAGCTCTAGGCTTTGGGTTTGATGATTTAGAGGGGGGGTGCTTGGGTATTTATATTGGGGAGAGGAGGAGGTTTACTTGGGGTAGGGGACAAGAATTAGACTAGGAATAGGAATAGAAAAAAAAGAAAGGAAAAGATCTAGAAATAGAAAAGGAATATACGGAAGTAGGACAAAAGTCCTACTAGGATTCGGTTTAGAGCAAGAGGCGAGGCGGCGGCCTCCTGCGCCAGCGCTAGGCGCGCGCGGCTCCCTGGGGGCGGGGGCCTTGGCCGTAGCCTTGGCCGGCTGGGCCTTTGGCCCAAGGCGCTGGACTTTGATTTTTTTTTAACTGGTTCTCGCGCAGAGAGAAAAAAAACAAACAAAAAGAGATCTAAACGAACTCCGAAAAGTCTAAAGTAAATTTTCCCCGACTCCTAAAAATGAGCCGAACAAAATGAACTTTTCTCCGGACCTAAAATGCAATTTTCGAAAACGCGCATTTTTCCCTATCCAATTAAACTGCAAATAAACACCGGAAAACAAAAATTGATCTATTTATTATATCTTCATTTTTTCCTAAATTTGGGAAAGTCATATTATTCCCTCTCTCATATATTTTAACACCGGAAAAATTATTGAAGATAAAATAAAGAAATCAAATGATCCTATTTTCAAAATTCGAGAAAACTCTCAAATATGAAAATAACGAAATCTCCAACTCTCTCCGAGGGTCCTTGAGTTGCGTGAAATTTCTAGGATCAACCAAAATGCAAGAAAATATGATATGCATATGATCTAGTGTATAACATTCCAAATTGAAAATTTGGGATGTTACATTTCAGCATCATGAAACAACCTCTGCAATCTTGGTGTAATTGGAAAATGTCTCAGAACATTATGAGGAATCCTCTTCACAGCATCGCCATCTTTCCATCTTGATGATTTCCATTTTGGGCATTCACTTAAGTTGGCATAATCCTTCTGGAACAGAACACAATTATTCTTACAAACATGGATCATATCATATCCAATTCCAACTGCATAAAGGAAATTCTTCATTTTACTGTAGGTGTGTGGCAGCTCAGACGCATCTGTTAAAGATTCGCGGAAAGCAGCCAACATTGCATCGAATGATTTGTTGGTCATCCGCTCAGATGTCTTCACCTGAAGAAAGGTGAACATAGCTGAGAATACTGACAACTTATTTCCTGGGGTGACAGCAACGTTGCATTGTTCCAACATGCGGGCCCACCGTTTTTCTTCTGCAGGTGAAAGTTCACAGAATGCACGAGCATTTCGTAGCATTGTTTCAATGTTGGTCAAACTCACTGGCTCTGCCACCACCACCTCCTCCTCCTCTTTCACCTGAGCATCAGGCAGATCAAGATGGTGATCTGCTGCTTCCACGTAGTCAATAACATTGACGTTCACAGCTTCACCATGATGAACCCACCTAGTATATGTGACCGACATCCCATACAAGTGTAGATGATTTTGCACAGTTGACTGGGGTCTTGTAACTGAATTCATACAACTGCTACACGGGCAGAGCACATCTGATTTCGGACCACCGTACTCAGCTCTGATAAAGTTCATGAAGTTTTCAACCCCCTCGACATATGCAACGGAGAATCTTCGAGCAGAAGTTATCCAAGTCCTGTCCATCTGTTAGACATACAAATTAGTTCTTCTACTAGATATTACAGGAAAAACATATATGCTTTTTTATGAAGTCCAGAAAAAAATACCTAGGTCGATGTCTAAAGCTATGGCAAGATATTTGGACGAGCAGATCTAAGTAACGAAATATATGTAAAGCTAATTCAGCAAACAGATTTGAGTGCCAAATTATGGCAGGCTGTTTCAGCAGTCAATGAGGCCGAGCACACAGCCATCTAACTATCGAAGGCCATCGCAGCAACAAAGATCGAGTATAAAACGGTGTAGAGCTATTTCACCTAACAGATTGGCTACTAGACCATGGCAATCTACGTCACAATAAATATATGGCAGGATATTTTAGCAACTAATCGGCCTTGGCATGCCATCTTAGCTAAGCAGATTGAGTGCAGAATAGGGCAAGGAAGCTTCTTAAGCAGAGCATATTGACAGTAAACTACTTCGGCAAATAGTGAGATTAACAGCGTCTATCAGCTAACATTCAGCGCTACATCGACATGAATGGGGCCTCAGTCTAGAATGCGCGTACCATGGGGGAAGCTGACTGCCGTGCGTCTCCACATGAACGTCGCCAGCGGTGGCGGCGCTGACCGCCGTGCGCCTCCACAAGAACATAGCCAGAGGTGGCGGCACGGCTAGAGGACGGCAGTCTACGAGAGCGGACTTTGGGAGCGAGAGGATCGCCGAACCGTGGCGCCGACGTATCGGCGCGGCGGGGAGGGCGGCTTTGGCGGAGCGAATGGAGTGGAGGGGGACAGGGGGAAGGGGGGTTTGGGGAATATTATTGGCTAGTTGGCCGAAGGGTGGTTGAATTGGATTTGGGGGGGAATTTTTGGGTGTGGGGGGGGAGGATTTTCGCGCGGTGGGCGGGGGGAGTTTGGCGCATGGTCGGTTTCTCCAAGTGCAGTCCCACGTGTCAGTGAAGAGGCAAGCCGAAGCGCGTTCTGTTTGCGTGAGCCGTGTGCAGGACCGAACGTGTATGGGGTGCAATGCGACCGCGACAGGAGTGCTGTGAGTGTACCGCATTTTTTCCTTTTAAACTAGGTGCTTCGCCCCCACAAAAAAAATATGTTGCTTCGCGCGATCCATCGATACTACTACTAGTAATCCGGTAACCCAACTAAAACGGCGCGGCCGGGTCTTTTCCCGCGTGATATGCTGGGAGGTTGGCTTAGTTGGGTTTTTTAGGACGAGTAATGCTACACCTACGTAATCCCAGTTACGTAATTAACGTAATGTGAAACGTGTGAGCTGTTGATTATAGATTGGGGGGAGGGAGGGGTCCACCACCATGAAAATCAGGGGAGGAGAGAGAGGCAATTTACGTTAACCCTTTCGTAGGTTCCTGCAATATAGGCCGTCCGATCTATATCTAACGGATAGGAAGGAAACTATGACAATTTACCCGCACTCCTCTCCACATTTGCAGATAAGGCTTTCCCTCGTTCATCCTTTTCTCCCACAAGATCTTGATCTTCCGGGCAACGCACGGGCATCTTGCTAGTACTCCTACCATATGTATAGTATTGTGAAAGTTCATATACACCGGCCGAGATTAATGCAAACATGGCAGATTTTCATTACATTTCAAACTTTTATAGGACAAAAAAATAAAAGAAACCCGACCCTAAACCTATTCTACGGCAGCGAGTGACGTCCTCCATCTGTGATCTCCATGTACGGGGGCGGGGTTCAAGACCCGTGAAGTGAAGGTGCGGTCTCCGGCGAGGAAAAGTAGAACACGGGAGACGGACCGGCCAGTTGGCACACTATGCCCTGCCGCCTCCCATGCCCTACTCATCCTCGGAGGAGTCCCCGACCTCGGCGGTGCCGGACGTTGGACGGCGGCAAGTAGGACGCGTAGCTGACGGTGCTCCCGTCGTCGGCCGCCAGCGTGGCCACCGCTTGTGTGGTGACTTCAGCGAGGGCGGTGACCTTGAGCTCCATTCCCGAAGACAAGCTCTCCCGCAGAGCGTTCGTGCTTGCGGTCATGCCGGATGTGGTTCCAGGTAGGAGGACGATGCGCTATGGTGTGGAGGTTAGCTGGGCATTGCCGCTTTAAGTAGCGCATTCCGGTGAGGCCAAGCGTCTGGGTGCGTCATTAAGTCGCCGGAGTTGTTCCTCGGGCACCGAGCCTCTTAATGACGACATACAAATGGACGACATGAATGCGGGTAGCTGGCGCCGGCTGGGAACGCACCGCGCGACGGCATGAGGGACGAGGGTTTTGGTGTGCCAGGGTAGTCAGCTGCGGTCGTGGCAACATTGGAGATGCCCTTTGCTCACATGCGATCCCCGCATGTCATTGAAAAAGCAAGACGACCCGGCATGGTCTCTGGTCCAGAGGATGCAGTTGGCCGCGCTACACCACTCCGCGGACGCGTCGCGGCGCCCCGTGCATCCTCGACGAGCCGGGTGTTGGGGTGTGTTTGGATTGTGGCCAAAGTGCACCTTGCCAAAATTTTGGTCATGACCAAAAGATTGGTCTTTGTTTGGATGGTTGCCATTTTTTGGCATGCCAATGAACTCTAGCCAACTCTAGTTCATTTTTCTTGCCAATGTCGGCCAAATCATGGGCAACCAATACCTCAACCAAAATTTTGGTCATGACCCAAAGATTAGTCTTTGTTTGGATGGTTGCCATTTCTTTGGCATGCCAATGAACTCTAGCCAACTCAAGTTCATTTTTCTTGCCAATGTCGGCCAAATCATGGGCAACCAATACCTCAACCAAAATTTTGGCTACCCAATACTTTGATGGGGCAACCTTGGGCACAAACCAAACATACCGTTGGTTGTGCCACAACACTAACGCCACCCTCGGCAAACTGAAACCGACCGTGTCTAGAGATGATATGAGTGTGTCGCTCACCGCGATCGTCGTGTCCAGAGGCGGTGCTGGAGCTGCACCCCGTTGTTGACCCCAACGACCCACATGAACGGTTGTCGGTGGCGAGGAAGTCGTGGGCCAGCTTCTCCATTGGACTAGTCTGCGCTACGTCGTCCCGACGAGTGTGCCCCACATGTTTGTTTCCCTGTTTTCCCGGCCATATTCGAGCGTCAGTTCTCCACGTTGCGCATTAGGCCTTTCACTATGTAGGCCAAGCGAGACAACTTATTGTTTATTTGAGCCGTTCAAGTATAATCATGTGGCGTTTTCTTATTTCTCATTCCTCTCCAACCCTCTTCTCCATCGATCATGTCGCCCTCCAGTCGAGTCCATCCTCCCGCATGCCTCATTTGAACATTCCGCCGAGTACCATGCGCATGTACCCATGCTAGTCCTCTTTCAATAGATCTCCGGACCCCGAGATGAAATCAAGAGGGAACGAGTGGGGGCACGTGATACCTAAGGCGGATTCAAAATTTTGAACCGGTGATCATAGCATCCGCAAATCATATATAAAGGGTATTCAATGTTCGTTTCGTTTTTGAATGTACAATATACTCCCTCCTATCCTTTCTACTCCCTCCTTCCATCTATATTGGGCCTAATGCATTTTTCAAGACCGCCTTTGACTATCACTACTAGGAAAAGGCATGCTAGTGGCGCACCGAATTTGCCTTCTAATGGCGCACTACCGGTGCGCCACTGGCATCACGCCATTAGAATTAAATTCTAATGGCACACCACCGGTGCGCCATTAGTATCTGGTGTTCTAATGGCGCACCACGTAGTGCACCGTTAGTATAGCCTGCAGTGTGCCATTAGAATGCCTCTCAGGGGGCCATATGTACCCATGTGCTTTGGCATTCTAATGGCGCACCAGCAGTTAATGCGCCATTGGTGTGATGATCACAGTGCGCCATTAGTGTCTTGTGTGGTGCGCCATTAGTATGAATATTAGGGTTTTTTGCTTTTCTGATTTTTGCACAGGTTACAAAATATATTATTGGACAGAATATAGACAGCAGCACATAGCAACATCAGATTCACTGAATACAATAGAAGATTAGTCTCCGAATACAATTCATCATATTAGTCTCCGAATTCAAAAGACCGAACAAAGATAAAACATTACAAGTCTCAAGACCGCGAGCATCGAGTTTGTCGGAAGTAATACTAATCCTAACAAGTCCTACTAATCATCATCATACAACTTCTACTCGTTATTCATAACAAGTCATACGATCATCATCTTGATAGTCTTCGAACCAACCCTACTTAATTGTTCTTAGCACATGATCATCAGTATTAGGCAGGACCTAAATACCCGGGTCCTGGGTTCGATTCCCAGGCTCCCCAATATTTTTTATGCATTTTAAATGCTGTTTGATATTTATTTGTGTTTAAATATGTTCAAACTTGTTTAAATCATAACAGTAATATTTTTATAAAAACAGTAATAATTTTTTTAAAAATATGTTCAAATTTGTTACTTGAAAATATCATCATCGGCGGCGGTGGAACGGGGGAGGGTGCGGGGGGTGCCCGTTTGGGCGGCGGTGGAGCGGGGGAGGGTTGCGGTGGGTTGTCGGCGGCGGTGGAGCTAGCGGGGGAGGGTGCGGGTGGGATCGAGATGGAGGGGGATCGAGATCGAGATGGAGGGGGGAATCGAGATCGAGATGGAGATCGAGATCAAGTGTCCTCATGAATTCAAAAAGTGCCCATGAAATTTAAAAATATTCATGATATCAAAAAGTGCCCATGAAATACAATCGAGAAATGAAGACTATGATTTAAATACAATCGATCTTAGCTAGCTATCTGTTCACAATCTTCTTGCCCATTAGTAGTTTTGCAAAAAAAAGTAAAAAAATATATACTAATGGCACACCGGGTAATAGTGCGCCATTACTAGTTTAAACTAGTAATGGCGCACTGTGAAACGATGCGGCATTAGTAGTTTTGCAAAAAAAGAATAATTTTTTTTACAGTAATGGCGCACTGTCTGCTGGGTGTGCCATTACTACTTAGAACTAGTAATGGCGCACTTCGACCTGATGCGCCATTAGTATGTATGGAAAAATGGAAAAAAATAATTTAATACTAGTGGTGCACCCTGTTTCTGGTGCGCCATTAGTGCCTTCCACACTAATGGCGCATCACCGACCGGTGCACCATTAGTATATAGTAGTGGCGCACTGCTTCCATGGTGCGCCATTAGTATCAATCCTATCTATAGCCCTTTTCCTAGTAGTGTATTGACAAGATTAATAGTACATGACATGTATAATGCGAAAATTATATCATTGGAAGCTCCTTTCACATACGAATTTGATGGTATGCTTTATTTAAGTGGCATGTCATATATTATTGCTCTACCTTTTGGTCAAAGTTAGCCTCGAAAACGCATTAGGCCGTATACAGATGGAAGGAGGGAGTAGTTTACATATAAGTTTTATGTGTAGTCAAAGTATATCTACTTTGATAAAAAAAGGTATCAACATTCAACAACGCCCAATCAATATTCTTAGATTCGTACGTACTCCTAGATTTGTACTCGAGATGGTTTCCAATTTGACTATTGACAAGGTTAATAGTACATGAGATGTATAGTGTGAAAATTATATCATTGGAAACTCCTTTCACATACGAATTTGACCGTATGCTTTGTGTAAGTTACATGTCATATATTATTACTCTAACATTTGGTCAAAGTTAGCCTCGAAAAATGCATTAGACCCTGTATGCTTTGTGTAAGTTGCATGTCATATATTATTACTCTAACATTTGTGTAAGGTGCATGTCATATATTATTACTCTAACATTTGGTCAAAGTAGTATAGTGGAAGTGGATCCTCTGACGTAGGTATCCCTGCCTTACCCTCCCTTTCGGTCACTTACTGGCGGACCCCATGCTTGCTAGGCCCCGCATGTCAGTTACTCAATGGGTTTGGCCACGTCAGGGGATCCTCATCCATAGTAATACTCCCTCTGTTTTTACTTACTCCACATAAAACGGAGGGAGTGGTGGTATAATAAATGAAGCGGGCGGGGGAGGGGGAGGGACGTCGGTTTGCTCTCAACTGTGATCCCACAAGCGAGCGAAAACACAAGACGAAGCGTGTTCCATTCGGTGGGCGACATGGAGGGTCCAGCATGCCGGGCTGCAACGCTAACGTGACAAGAGCGATGTACAGTCAAAACCGATTGACCGGTCGTCACCGGAACCACTATTCACACCAGAACCTTCGCTGCTCGGCCTACGCCAGCCACTGCCCTAAAACCACACCAAATCTCCAGCACATTCCCCCACCTTTCGATCCCCTAGCCCCCATCAAGCGTCCCCTAGTTCGCCAGAAAGCCATGGTGCGCCGCAAGATCACTTACTACAAGATGCTGACGCGGGAGCGCCGCGCAGAAATCGCGGTGGCGGTCGGCGCCACAGACCTTCGTTCCCAAGCTCGCTTTGCGGCGGGCCAATCCCCGAGTTCTCTGGAGCCAAGCTACGAGGAGGAGGAAGCCGATCCAATGTTCATGGTGGAGGTCATGGCGCAGAAGGCCCATGATGGGTATGAGACGATGGACGTCGACTTCGTGCCGGCGTCCGAGTCCCGCATGGTGCAGGCGGACCAGCGGTTCAACATGGCGATACTAAAGGAGGACCGAGAGGCAGAGGCTCAACTTGACGCGGAGCGCGCACATGCCACTGCCATCGAGGCTCTCCTGCAGGTGGAACCGGATGTCGTGGATGTGAACCGGGCGGCGGAGGCTCAACTTGAGGTGGAGCGTGCGGATGCCGCTGCCATCAAGGCCCTCCTGCAGGCGGAACTGGACGTCCTGGACTTGAACCGGGCGGCAGAGGCTCGACTCGACGCAGAGCGCGTGGATGCCGCTCTCATCTACGCCCTCCTGCAGGCGGAACCGGACGTCCTGGACTTGAACCGGGTGGCGGAGGCTCGACTCGACGCAAAGCACGCGGATGCCGCTGCCATCGAGGCCCTCCTGCAGGCGGAACCGGGCGTCCTCGACTTGAACCGGGCTGTGCTCTCATCTGTGCAGAGCGCCCGCACGCTCCGCTTGAACGAGTAGATGGAGGCCGAGGAAAACCACGGTGCGGAGACACACGTCGACAGTGACGGCTGGTTCGCGCCGGCAGCCAAAGACGACGAGGCTGTCTATTTCCGCAAGCAGTGATAGTTTTTCTTTATGTTGTTGTTTTCATGGATCTTTTGCTGTGTAAAAACATATATTTGTTATGCAAGTCGCCTGACTTGGGTCAGTCTACCATTTCAGGCGGTTGGATGAATATCCTACGTCTCCTAACCCTTCTTTCCTTCTTCCTCACCTCTTCTTCTTCCCCAACAGACCACCGCACGGGCCGTACGGATACTCCCCAACATGCAGCTGGATAAACATACTCTATGAACGAAAATTATGTGTCAGCGATAGGATGGCTGTTTTTGGTGTGTTCACATGCGACAGCACGTGTCAGTGAGGGTGCGTTCCCTTGGTTGGGTTTGCGGCGTGCACGAGCGACGGTGTGAGGGTGCGGTGCGACCGCGATGTGCAGGAGCGACCGTGTGTGGGTGCAGTGCGACCGCGATAGCCGTACTCAAGTGTACCTCCTTCTCAGTTTGAAAACTTTAGGCAAGCTTGGCAAAAATGTGTGGCGAAGTTTGGCAATGCAAGGCCTAGACCCAAACAGGATAAGTACGTACTCCCTCCGTTTCTTTTTAGTACGTACTAGGAGTACTAGTGTTAAAAAAGAAAGGTCGGGTTTTCCTTCGCGGGATTTAATCGATACAAATCCTCGTTTCACATGTCAATTAATGCATATTTTCTTCTCCAAAGACCAAAGAGCTAACCATCTCACTCCTCGTCGCTTGATTAATGCAGCGCCATGCAAACCAACCTACTCACTTCCGCATGCATGAAGGGGATATTAATGTCCTTGGTTCCTAACCCCATCAATTTTGCCTCGATTAGTATTGGTGGCCCTTTCCAAACTGTAATTTTGATATACTGGCCTTGTGTACAAAAAAATGGAGGTAGTAACTATATTTGACTTCCTTCCCCATTGCGGTGACGTCGATGATATTTTTTTGTGGTGGTTTGGCGAAGTGCGTTCGACGGAGAACACCATTTGCATCCAGGAAGTCCTTTACTAGTACTACTAGGAGTAACTAATGCGGTGAGATGGCTTCTCGAAGAAGACGATGGAGAAGTGGAGTCAGCGAAGAGTGAAATGATGGTTGCTTCGTCCGTACTTTTGTGATTTGACGCCTCACTGCTTTGTGATTTGTGATACAAGGGACAGGGGAGTAGACTTTGTGCTCTATACTGTAGTACTACATGCGTACAAGCATGGGAGAAAGAGGAGAGACGTTGAATTTTTCTATTCCTTCAATCAATCAATCACGGAGCTTCGGTTCCTTCTATTTCGCTTTGGCAACACCGTCCACACTGGTTGCCACGATGCCAAAAGCTATTTTCACATTTCGCTACACATTGTGGATGCCCGTAACCGTACCACTTGGTTTTGCTCATGTGTGCTATCTATACAAATCTAAATTATATTGATCTAAAAAATTATAGAATCGAGATTAGTAAAAAGGAGGTGATTTTGCCACGTGGATGGCGGGGGAGGTTTCTTATTTGAGAAATGCTACATCCACGTAATGGTTTACGTAAAGTTACGAACTGATGTGATGTGGGACTATTTGATTGGATTAAAGGAGAGGATTAGGCCCACCCCACCTGAAAATCAGGGGGGCATATATAGATTCGATGGAAAGTATACGTAGCAGCTACATAGCCCTTTGTAAGTCTAGGATTAGGCTTCTTATTTTCGGAGGACGTTGTCCTAGCGGTTTGCTAACATGCGGTCCCACGTGTCAGTGCTTTACCAAGAGGATCCGTGTCCCACATGAGGCAGAACAACTGCAGAAGCAACATGTGGTTAAGTTGAAGAAGATGAGGGAGAAGCGGATTCAGCAACGAGTGAAATGATGGTTGCTTCGTCCCTCCAACTTAACTGCGGGAAAGGTGCAGCTTTGTGATTTGACGCCTCATTGCTCATTACTACGTCGGCGCCATGACTGGGGTGCTTCACCCCGGCTGCTCTGCACTGTATTCCGGTATGGCACGTGGACCCGGTAGCTTGATGTCCCACATGTCAGCAAAAGGGACTAGAAGATTTATGAAAGCGAGCGCTCCACTCTTACGACAGAGGAGTAGACGACACGACGGCCCAGTGAACTGTCACTTGTACTGTATAGTACTAGTATAGTTTTGTTGTTTCGCATGATCCATCGATACAAACCCGATTAAACCGGAAAGGGCGGGATTTTTCCCGCGCGGTAGATGATATTGACCATACATTTCAAAGGCAATTTCAATGTATGCAAACTGAATAATTATAAGTAACAATATGATATCTAGTAAAACTTAAAACACATATGATTTATTGTGTTAGAATGTAGTAGTAGTGCTGTATTGCATAGTTGTTAGATGTAACATGCGAGAACGTGTAGAGATGTAGTTTTCGAGGGCCTACAGAGAGAAAAGCGTAATACGGTCACCGAACTTCAGAATAAGCTGATTACGGTCACTATATACGTTTTGCGGTGATTATACGGTCACTTGCTCACAGCTCAGCATCAGATTGCACTCTGTTGACCGGCCAGATAGTCTGCGTGGCGCCATGTTGACTAGTTAAATTGACCACGTTCGTTGTGGGTCCCACCTATCAGTTCGCATAGGCAAAAGGTCAGATAAACACAAATTTACGCAGGCGTGACAAGGCTCCAACCCGTGCGCGGGAATCACCTGGTTGTGTATGTGTCTGTCAGGGCCTGATGTGTGCGCATGCACATGTAGGTTGAGCACTTGACCATGAGAGTGTGTGTTGGTCATGTGGTGCACTGGTGTGTGCATGCATGCGTGCGTGTGTGCGTGTGAGTGTTGCGTGCGTGCGTGTGAGTGTTGCGTGCGTTTGTGGGTGCATGTGTGTGTGTGAGTGTTGCGTGGATGCAGTTCGTGTGCATGCGTGCGTGTGTGTATAATCACCACACCAGCTCATGTGTGTTAAAACAGACGGCTCAGCATACCAATACAAGGCCACCTTGTCCGCTGTGCCCGCAGTCATGACTTCGAACCACCGTCCAAATATTTTTTTGTCGTTTGTTTTCATTCTTACTAGCAAGATGCCCGTGCGTTGCACGTAACATCAAGATGCATTTGTATGACTTGTTTATCTTGTGAGAGAAAAGGATGAACAAGGGAAGGCCTTATTTGCAAATGTGGAGAGGTGTGTGGGTACCTTTTTGCAAAATTGCCATAGTTTCTTTCCTATCCGTCAGATATAAATCGGACGGCCGATATTGCAGGATGGCAGGCACACCATCATCACCAACTCTGTTTTTTATAAGAGTGTATTTTATGTATTTTATAAGAGTGTAGATGTAGAGTAGATACAAGTCGACAGGTGGGCACGATGGTAGTGAGATAATGTGATGCAACACTAGAGGTGCCACGTGGAGCGTTTAACTGGTCAACTAGTCATGTCATGAGAAAATACAGAGTTGTACGGTGAGCCCGTGACTGCATAATAACCACTAAACATAAATGGTGACTGTAATGAGTGGATTCTGAAGTCAAATGTACATATCGTGCTTTCGCTTCAAATACAATGATCGTCATTGCATATATCGCGAGAGAAAGATGAAACATGCTTGAATTTTCTGGGGGGCTTACTTTTAGAGGACCTGGAGATAGTTTTGTATGCATACGTGAAAGGGCGTACAGGGGGGTATGCAATGGAGAGAGAGATGCTCTTCGTTTCTCTTTATTATGACTAACTTTGTATATAGTATAAAAATATACAAATTCACAGTGTGGAATAAATATCATTGTGGGCACCATGCAATGCAAATTAGCGTTCGTACTCCTCCATATACTTTGTAATGTTGTATATATGTAGAAACTCTAAAATATTGTTTTGGTCACACTTTATTCAAAAGGAATGTTGTATGCGAAATAAACATGAAGAGAGGGCTTTTTAGATCAATGGGGTACGTGATGTAACATGTGTGAATGTGTAGTTGATGCATTTGGCGGGGCCTAGAGAGGTATGTGTGTGTATTACGTATTCGAGAGAGGCATGGATAGAGGGGCCGACGGGGGGCGTGGGAGAGATAGCACGAGAAATGAGAGTGGTCTAGAGAGAGAGAGACGAATATGACGTCACAACAAGAGATTCCATTCCGTTGAGTGTGTATATGCAAGGGGGGGGGGAATAGAGGCACCAGGAGAAATTTTATACGTGTGTGGTGTTTGTGTTGGTATTTGTGGGTGTGAGAAGATAATGAGACGTGGGGGCAGAGGGTGTGTCACCGCGTGAGATCCGGTGGGTCGAGGTGAGGCCCTTCGTTCTGTTCCGTCCTGCGCCACATTGGTTGGCCCGTGACGCATTTAGGAAGACCCATGGATGACTAGTCATACAAGACAAAGATAGCAGAATTGTGAAGGACTCTGTGTCCACTAACAAAGCCGGCTAGGATTTGTAACCCTAGGTTCTCGGACTAAGGTAACCCCTTTATCTCTGATATTACTATTCATCCAACCTAACTTTAAGGGGCATCCTACAGAATGCTCTGCTAGAATCATACTCGTCGATTAGGAAGAGAGGTGTGAGACAATGCGTGAGAGACATGCGTAAAGATAATGTGCGTACATGAGACACCTAGGCAGGTCCATGTATATAGAAAGGGTCGATGAGGATTGTGCGTGTGTATGTTTGCGAGAGGAAGAGTGCTTATGATAAAGGTTAGTGAAAACAGTTGTAAATGGTTACGAGAGAGAGGGAGGGTTATATCTAGAGCATGTGTGCGAGAAAGACACCTCGGGAGAGAGTCTGTGAGCATGTGCAAGAGACCACCGATGGAGAGTGAAACTACACGTAAAAGACTGCTCTACACATTGATTAAAGATATAAATTGTATCCAAATATTAGGATGGGATCATGATATTTGCAATTCGCGTAAGGAGCGGTCATTGATCCATCAGACATCTAGATTCTATCGAATTTGGGCATGTCTATGTTATTATTCGACACAATTGATCCACATAGTTAGTATTTTGAACTCCAGACAATGCATCGCTTTAGAAATTGAATATAAACATGAGTATAGTTCATGTTGTGTGTGTAAAGCACATTATACATACGAAAGTTACACAATGGACATTATAAATAGCTACTACCTATGAACTAGCATACATTTGAATTCAACTTAAGGTGGTTTAAAAAATCGAATTCAATATGAAGTCCATTCAATTATTTGAATTTGATATCATGGCATTTGTAAACCATACCTAAATTATGGGGGCACCAATCTTTGCTCTGATTTTGTACATAATAGTATATGTAGTCGTGTAGAAAATAGATTCAAATTTAGCTCCTCCATTCCAAAATAATCGTAGTTATAGTATTTTCAAGTGTCAAAATTTCAAAAAGAAGCGTATAATTTAATGAGGTTTTCAAACATACAAGGTCAAATATAATGTTGTATATTTAGGTCAATCCTCATAGTTCAAGAGTACTCTAAACGTGAATGCTTGTGTTTCAAAATTTCGAACGAAGCGCCAAAAGAGCCTCTACTCGCCCGAACCCACGTGAGACCAATGTTTGGTAGTACAAGGAAATTACTTTTCTAATAACTCCGACCCGTGAAACCTACCGGCCCGATGTCCAAAGGTCTAAACCGGGGTAGGTTTGTAGCTTCATCTAGACGCCACGCAACCGCATCCGAAAAACATTCATACACAATGGTGCCTAAGCACACATGCGCGTGGCCGAAATCGCTCCTGCCCACTTTTTGGGACACCTGGGACTACCATCCTACCCCCGACCCGCAGTAGGTCCCAAAATTAAGAGGGGGAAAAGTTTGTACTTTCCCCAAATTTCAAACAAGCGCATCCCATCTTCTGTTCAAAAAAGCCAAAAACAAGCGCGTCCCAGACCCGTCTGATTCCCCATTCGTACTCCGTGGGTGCCAAAACTACCTCTCCACTAGTCGCGAAACCCCGGCGTCCTCCTTCCGCCACCCCATCCCACCCATCAACCGCCGCCCTCCTCCATCACGCCGGAGCCGATACCCCGACGTCGTCGTCCACCGCAATGCCCTCCACGACTAGTGGTTGAAGCCGAGGCCGAGCCGTCCGTACCCAAGCCAGTTCAACCACGTCGTCCTGCGCCTCACCGCTGCCTCTCCAACTTCGCCACCCTCCACCGCACCGGAGCTGTTCCTGCTACGCCGTCCTTCACCGCCTTAGATCTGCTTCCCCTCCGCCGACATACGGCCACGGCAGCACGGTCAACAATTTCGCCATGGGTTCGTCCAAGCATGCACCCTCCAGAACATCGGTTTCCCGGTAAAAACAAGAAGATCAGCGCGACATGTGGGGGTGACCACACCGGCAACCGAAAAAGGTACTCCTCTTCCCTTATTCGTGCAAATCTTACGTCTCTGCTTGCAAGGTATTCATCCCACAGAAGACACTAGTTGACCGCTTCTTCTTGATACTAGATGTTCCTAGTAACTCTGATGCACAAGGTTTCTCCTCATATACTATTTCACCTTGGCTAGAGGTCCGTCGCCCCCCTGAATTTCAATTTCTGGCCACTTGATTCCCAATTAACGGAAGCATTCCCCGGCGTAACAGGCGCTAGTACGCCTATTACGCCGGGGAAGCAGCGCCTTGGTGTTTGTCATAGGGGCATGTGCGGCCTAGAGCTACTGGAGCTCGATCTGGAGGTCGGCCGGGATTAAAGGGATGGCCTGGGGGCGCTTCCAAGCACGGCGGTGGTGTGAGGTCGATGGGAGGGCGGGGCGGCGGAGGCAGGGATCTGGGCTGGTGGTCACTGGCGGTTCAAGAAAGATCGTCAACAGTGACTGGCGGGAGGTAGACGAAGGCCATCTGCCCGTTCCTTATAGATCGGATGGTTCATTAAAAAATCGACTGACCTATTTATTTTCAGTCGACTGTTATCTTAGATATGACCACATGTGGTGGTGTGCTGGAGGAGTACCTGCATTTCCTGTGCTCATATATTACAAAATCATACTGGTGCTGGAGGAGTACCTGCATTTCCTGTGCTCATATATTACAAAATCATACAGAGTAGAATCTAATTTTGTTTGCCATGCAATGTTGTAGAGCTATCATATGTCTCCTGTCATTTATTTTTCAGCCACCTGCTATCTGCTACTTTTATAGTGCACTAGTTCTGCACACACTTCACCCTTACTCTCACTGTTGTGTTTTTATGCAAGGGTATTTCAGACTCTGCTGCCATGAGAGAAGCCAAAAAGAAAAGAGATAAGTCGCTCCAGCTTGTTGTGCGGCTAGGCAAGACACGTTTCAACGATTTAATGGGTGCAGTGTCAGCAGATGGGGACGGAGAACGTAGATCTGGAGTTGATGACCTCGCTCGCAATGAACCACCATCCCAGTTGCTTGCTTTAACTTCGCGGTGTCATATGTGGTTGCATGTTCCATATGGTGTCTAGCTTTTATTCGAAAGGCCGAAGTCGATAAGATAACGAAAGATATTTTTTTACATGAACCACCATCCCGTGAGCACTAGAAGACAAATAGCTAGTCAGGGCACTGGCTGAGCCAGTGACAAGCCCAGCAAAGATAGGCATCACCTGGAAGCCAACTAAAAAGCTGCGATGGTGGCGAAGCAGCCCGCCTCCCACCAGGCTCTCAGGTCCTAGATGATCATGCTCACCACTCCAGCCGGATGTCTAGCTTGTATTGCTTCCAATTTGGTTAAATTGCATCTGCTAAGCTTACACATTATACCTTTGAATATGAAATGCCTTTCTGTTTTTGGTACATACTAGTACATCTGTGTATTAACCATGTTCTTACATCAAACTAATGTTCTTGTATATCCCTCATCAATCACTTATGACGAGGCAGGCAGGCAAGGGGACTACTCCTCATTTAAAGAATGCAGCGTTAGCCTCCCGACATGATTCTCAAGAAACAGAAATGCTACATGAAGATAGTGAACGTAGCTCTGTAGTTGATTACAGCATTTCCCCTGCACTAGCATCGCAGGTGCTTGCTCTAACTTGGCAGCGTGATATGTGGTTGCATGTTGCATATGGTGTCTAGATTGTAATTCTTCCAATCCGGTTAAACTGCATGTGCTAGTCTGCTTAGCTTATACATTATACATGTTAACGTGACATGCCTTCCTGTATTTAGTACATAGTACATCTGTCTATTAAGCATGTCCTTACATAAAACTATTGTTTTTTTGTATCCCGCATCAATCAACATGACGAGATACCTTTAGTATATGCAGTGCGATATTAGTCGCATTTTCATATGATTTATAGCATGCGCTGCTTCTAATTTGTTGAAATTCCATTTATGATGGGACGCTTTTAACTTGGCAGAGTCATATTGGTTGCATCTTTCATGTGGTGTCTAGCTTGCATTGCTTCTTATTTGCTGGAATGGTTTCTGCTTAGTTTACACAAACAGTTGTGAACATGCCATGCCGTCCTATTTTTCGTACATATTCCATCCTGGTATCATGTGTTTGCCTTACATCAAAATAGTGATTGTCAGTATCATGCATGAATGAGTTCTGAAGAGACAATTTTATTGCTTTTTCTTGTCGGTTTTACTTGACAATTCAAAATCAATAAAGCGGAAGGAAGTTAGCAAGGCAGCGGATAAAGGTGCTCCTTCCGAACGGAGGGCCTCTAAAGTTTATACTCCTCCACACCCCCAAGATGATTTCCAAGACAACACATGCATAGACACTCAACAACGTTGTGTTTATGATGAGCACATCTCCCCTAGTGCAGCATCACCGGTGCTCCCTCTAACTTGGCACTGTTATATGTGGTTGCATGTTATGTGTGATGTCTAGCTTGTATTGCTTCTAATTTTGTTGAATTCCATCTGCTTACTTTACACATTATACTTGAGTAAGACACATGCTCCTGTTTCTAGAACATACAATATCTGTCTATCACACCATGTTCTTACATCATATTACTACTGTTGTGTAACCTGCAACAATCACTTATCATAAGACACGTTTGACTTCGGAGTGTGATATAGGTTACATCTCACATTCTTTTCTAGCTTGTACTACTAATTTGTTGAAATGGCACTTATGACGAGACAGTTTTAACTTGGTAGAGTGATATTCATTGCATCTTTCATATGGTGTCTAGCTTTCATTACTTCTAATTTGTTGAAATGCCTTCTTAGTTTACACATCATAAGCTGTGAATATGCAATGGCACTAATGACGAGAGACCTCTAACATGGTAATGTGATGTTGTTTGCATCTTGCATATGATTTATTTCTTGTACTGCTTCACATTTGTTTAAACGCCATTTATGATGAGACATTGTTAACTTGGCAGAGCGATATTTGTAGCATCTTTCATATGGTGTCTACCTTCCATTGCATTGCTTCTAATTTGGTGAAATGTCTTCTTCTTAGTTTACACATCATAGTTCTGGTTATCTCTTCCGTCTTGTTTTTCATACATATTACATCCTCCTATCATGTGGTTGTCTAACATCAAAGTTCAGTTCGTCTGCATCACGCATCAATTTGTTCTGAAGAACTAAATTGTTATTCATTTTTCTTGTCGGCTTGACTTAACATGGCACAGAGAAAGAGGAAGAAACACAGAATGGTAGGGAATGAGAAGCGGATGAATCCTGCAGATTCTGCTAGTACTGATGGTGCAATAGAAGGTCAAAGTCCAGCAGAAAATTCTACAAACACGACATCCCATGCTACACGAGTTGCAAAAAAAGACAAACAGAAAAAATAGCTGCCACCAAACAAGCAGATATAGCCCTAGTTCTTGCAACACCTACCACAGTACTACTAGCTGCACGACATACTCGTGCATCAACTGAGCTAGCAGCATGTTCCGAAGCTCCCTTGCCACCTGACACTACTTCCCAAGCACTCTTGACACAAGACTATTTGGCAATATCTGATGAACCTTGTGAGCTTCAACAGCAAGAAGGTAGTTGTTGGAGTCAAGTTATAGTTGCATGCTTCTTTATATGTAGTCTCACAGTTTGATGTACACTAACACTTCCTATGTTTGTTGTTGGACTAGCACCTAGGCGCAAGAGGAAACAAACATCAGGGATAATGCTTGATAGGTTAACTAAATCTAGAGGAGGAAGAATGGAGATCCGTTTTGAGGCAGGTTTAAAAAGGCCACGTGATGCTACAGAGTCAGCCAAGTTAGTATCAGAGGCAGCGGTTGCTATTAGGTGTCATGTACGTATCCCCCCAACATGGATTCAGTACAGGAATGAAAAAGACGAAACCCAGTTCAACACCTTCCTCGACCATTTATTTGTAAGTATGGTTATGTATGGAAACTAGTAATATCGTCTTGCTCTGTCCAATACTTTCTAGGTTGCTGATAATGAGACTCCCATAATTTTCAACAGATGAGGTTATAGTTGGATAGCCAAGATGATGCAACCAGACAAGCTTGCACCCATGTTTTCAAGTCTGCTCTGCGACAGTATCGATATAACTTGAGGAAAACTCACTTTGAAGGCAAGGCTAACAGTGAACTTGCCCAAACATCTCCAGTGGAAAATATATCTGATGAAGACTGGAGAGGCCTCGTTAAACACTGGTCCGATCCGAAGTATCAGGTACATTATATATATGTCATCAGATCACATGTTAAAGTCCTATTTACGCATGTGCCATACAAATCTATCTTCTTGTAGGTGAACTGTTCAAAGAACAAGACCAACCGTACGAAAGTGAAATTCCAACAGACGACAGGATCTCGTAGCTATATTGCACACTGACTTGTTCCAAATGCAGAGGAAAGCCTACAAGGACCAAAAAGTACCTGGACCAAATGATGTTGAAATCTTCAAGGACTGTCACACCAGCAAGAAGAAGGGCATGACTACACCAGTCAAAGCCGCTGTTGTAAGTCCTTAATCCCCATGCCTTTTAACTACTACTTACTCTGACGTGTGCCTTGAACTGCACGGTTTGCAGCAAATGTCTATTACTCTTTTCAATTTTATACACAATTGTCTTAGCGTATCATTGCACCTTACAAGGCTTAAAAGAGAGGAGTGATGTTCCTTTGATCTTGACCCATAATCTAGTTCCGTGCTGGACTTGCCCACACAACGTTACAATTGCCTGTTTGTCTGTTCTCAGTTGTTTTGTGATATGAATGACGTCATACTATGCTTACCGTATTATAAACTTCGTCTATTCATCCTTAGCCCTCAATACAATGTGAAGAAATAGACAATACATTAGCGATGGTACATGGTCATATGTTTGGAACCTGGTTTTATTATGTACTTTGCAATAAAATACAACTAATATTTTACATGGGTTCACCAAAATAAGTTCTGTATATAGACCAAAGCTATTTTGTTTGGTTTTGCTGCCTCCTTAATATCTTATGTTCTGGTACTACTAATGTAAAACCTCAACTTTTCAGCGAGCTATGGAAAAAATGGTGGAATCGCCACCTTCTGAAGGTGGCGAGGCAACTATAACCGCAATGTCAGCTCTTGCTGCAGTGGGTCAGTACCTGTCCACTAACAGTGCCAAAAGCACGTTCCTGTGTAATACTGGGTTGGTTGTTAAGGCAATATCGTCCAAACTGCCTCATGATCAAGATATGCAAGCTCAAAGCAATGTTGTATCTGCGCTCCAGACACAAGTCCATTCCCTAACAGAGACCCTTTGTGAAACAAGGAGAAACATTGCTCAATGTCGTCAAGATATGCATGGTTTTGAAACCATACTATCAGACATTTGCTATGTTGTTCAGGAGCCTAGGGGAAATGAAGGCGAGGGTTATGGTGCTCCATCGGACAATACAACATGAAAACGTAACAGTCAGGTCAAATGAACTGAGCTTCTGAACTTCTGGTGGTGCATTTATCTGCTAGACTGTTAAGTTTTATGCCAACCTTCCTTTTGTTATATAGTTGTAATTTGTTTTGGTGCGATACAAAATGTATTCTTAATGTGCAGCCACCACCTGAAGAAAACAGCAAGCCATTTTTGTATAGTGTAGGGTGTTCCCTATATTTGCACTGGTGGCGATCTTTGATGCCGAGTGGATGTAATCTGTGCAATCGCCTTAATAGCCTAGCGTTAGTTTCGGCCTTATTTATTTCCTAGTCTTCTTTTTCCCTGGTTTGCTAGTGGACGCAACTACCATGGGCCATATACGGGTCGTAGGATCCATGGGTCACCTACGGGCCGTCGATAAATGGGCCTGTAATCGGTGGGCCTCGGGCCGTCGGATAAATGTGTCTACATGGGCCATAATCGGGCGTAATTGGTATCGGCCCAGCACGGTAACAGGCCGTTAACAGGCTGTAGGATAGCAAAGGCTTAATTCTATCACAGGCATAACGGGTCGTTAATGGGCCAGAATATAGGACAGGCTGGAAACATGGCAACGGGTTAACAGGCCAGAAACGGGCCGACTCTTGCCATGGGCCGATTTTGGCCCATTAGGGTAACAGGCCAGTAACAGGCCAACTCTTGCCATGGGCCGAATTTGGCCCATTAGTGGAACAGGCCAGTAACGGGTCGGAAGTAATCGAGGGCCGAAAAGGAGCCCAAGAACGTATGGGCCGTCAATAGGCCGAAAGCTAACACGGGCTGGAAACGGCCCATGTAAATCACGGGCCGTTAACGGGTATAAAGAAAATTATTGTTCATTATGGGCTAGACTCACCATGGGCCTGTAATGGGCCGAAAGATACGAAGGCCTCATATGGGCCGAAAGACGTCGTGGGCCATACATGGGCCGAAAGTGAAATGGGCTGGTATTATATTCGACGGCCCACATGACGTTGTTGGGCCGATTTCCTTTAGGGCCTAACGGGCCGTGAGTTCATGGTCCGTAAAATGGGCTATTTGCGAAGAGACCGTTAACAGGCTTTTCATGGGCCAGCCCGTTAACTTTTGACCAAGTCAAACGGGCCGGCTTTGTAAGCTAAATGGGCCACTGTTGGGCCGTGCCACGTGTTGACATATCATAGGCGCCTATCTGACCCACTGACGAGCTGACATGTGTTTCATCCGGCCAATAAGAATTTTACATGTGGAAATTTCCCATTGGTCGGGGCTGTTAACGGGTTATCGGATCCAAAACCCGACCCGATAGCTTAATGGCGTTCCGTTACGGTGGATGCCACGTGTCGGTCACCCTTGATGAAAGCACTTCTGTGACGCGCGATTTATCATCATGGAAGTGGACACTTCCATGATGATAATTTTGGTAATGTCATGGAACACTTCTACGACAGCACAGGTATGACTATCTTGATTCTGTCATAAATTTGTCATGGATGTACATGCATGACAAAAAAAGTGACCTACTGTGACAAACACGTATCATCACAGAAGTGTATTTTTTTGTAGTGTATGCTAGAGTAACAATTCAATCACAATTTCAAGCATGAATCATAAACTTCATTGAAAACTAACAAACTTTAATCTCAGTCATTGGAGCAATTGCAATTTATCATAACATAGGAAAGAGTCAATATATAAGAGCTTTTCAGCAAGTCCACATACTCAACTATCATATAGTCTTTCACAATTGCTAACACTCACGCAATACTTATGGGTATGGAGTTTTAATCAGACACAGAGAAAGATAGGGGCTTATAATTTTGCCTCCCAACGTTTTACCTCAAGGGTATTGTCAACAATAACAGTTCATGAAAACTCACATCCAGTTAGCCATATATACCAGGATCTTTCCAACATGTTGTGCTTGCCAAAAGATAAAATGTAAAAAGGAAGCATGAAGATCACCATGACTCTTATGTAAGGTAGGACATAAAGGTAAAAGATAGGCCCTTCGAAGAGGGAAGCAGAGGTTGTCATGCGCTTTTATGGTTGGATGCACAAAATCTTAATGCGAAAGAATGTCACTTTATATTGCCACTTGTGATATGGACCTTTATTATGCAGTCTGTCCCTTTTATTTCTTCCATATCACACAATCGTATAAAGCTTATTTTCTCCCACACTAATAAGTAGGGATGGCAATGGGTCGGGTTTGGGGCGGGTGGAGCTGGTCCAAATCCAACCCATGACCCATCTTCCTACCCTCTGCCCATCCACCAAATTATCCATGGGCAAAACTTGTGCCCATGTCCAAACCCACTGGATACCCACATACCCATGGAGCTCCATGGGCATAGAAAAGTCAGCATGAAGCCTTCCCAAAGAGCAAATTAACTCATCATCATTCACTCACAAATGACAACATAAGCTACATGCATAAGTAGGCAACAAGTAATACGATGAGTCCTTAAGTGTGACATACCAGAGGTTGATTCTCCAGCATATAGCTCATGGAACAAGTTGCATATTTCCTGCCATTTCCCATTGATTCGCTCTTTCTACTATCACTGGCATATGGCCCCACATGTCATACGGGTATCCATTGGATATCCATGGAGCACAAACTATAACCATGCCCAACCTGGCTGTTCGTGGGTATCCATATCCATGGACCCATGGGCGAAAATGTGCTCCATACCCTTGCCCAACTGGGTCGGGTATCCATTGATATCCAGATCCGTGGATAAAATTACCATCCCTACTAATAAGTCATACATAATTAGAGAGCAATTTTTATTGCTTGCACCGATGTCAACTTGGAGGATCTTACTCAATCCATAGGTAGGTATGGTGGACTCTCATGGAAAAACTAGGTTTAGGGATGTTTGGAAGCACAAGTAGTATCTCTACTTGGTGCAATGAATTTGGCTAGCATGAGGGGGAAAGGCAAGCTCAATCATGTTGGATGATCCAAGACAATATAATTTATCTCAGATGCAAGAAAACATAACCCATTATGTTGTCTTCCTTGTCCAACATCAACTCTTTAGCATGTCATATTTAAATGAGTGCTCACAATCATAAAAGATGTGCAGGATAGTATATTTATATGTGAATACCTCTCTTTCTTTATTACTTCCTATTAATTGCAACGATGCCCAAAACTATGTTTGTCAACTCTAAACAGCTTTTATTCATCATACTTTTTCTATGTGAGCTCATTACTCTCCATAAGATCCATATGATCTCTTTTATTTCCTTTTTATGCTTTCTCTTTTATTTTATTCACTCAAGATCATGGCAAAATAATCAAGCCCTTGACTCAACACTAACCTTTATTATATATAGCTCACGGACTCGATTACATAGAAAGATCATAAAGCAAAACTCACAACTAGATCATACTAAAAGCTTTATACTACTAGATCAGAATATTACCAAAAGGATCGAACTAAGAAAAACGGTAAATATAAAAGTGATGGTGATACGATATGATACCGGGGCACTCCCCCAAGCTTGGTAGTTGCCAAGGGGAGAGCCCATACCCGATACTCAGTTCTTCTTTGTTGATGAAGAAGGTGGAGTTGTTGATGATGGATAGTGGCACATCGAGCGTAGGAGGTCTTCTAACTTGCGGATAATGCCTTTGAGTGCAATGATATGCTCCTTCAACAAAATATTTTCACGTGTGAGATACTTATTTTGTATACGAGCTAACTCAATTATCTTGAAAGCTTCGATCTCAATTGGGGTAAGAAGATTGTGATCAAGTTGAAGGATTTCTTCTGTTGCCGGAACTTGGTCCTCTGTGGCCTTCTTGATCCCTTCATCCTTGTTGATCTCCATGGGTTCTTCTCTTTTCAGCTCTATCTTCATTAGCCAAGCATCGTTGCCCTCATGGTTGGAGGAGGAGGGAGACGACATAATGCCTGGCCTTGACAACCCTAACAGAAAACGGCTCGAAACAAAGACAAGAGATATTTGCGTGATACGGTGGTCAAAACCTTCGGGAGATTATATAATGAATTTTTACCGACCAAAATACGTGTCGTGTACGAAAATGGAGTCCATAGAGCACATGAGGTGCCCACGAGGTAGGGGGCGCGCCCAGGGGGTAGGGCGAGCCCTCCACCCTTGTGGAGCACTCGTGTTCTTCCCGGACTGCTTCTTATTTTTCTATTTTTCTAAATATTCCAAAACGGAAGAAAATTGCCATTAGAACTGTTTTGGAGTCGGTTTACTTACCGTACCACATACCTATTCCTTTTCGGAGTCTGAAACGTTTCGGAAAGTGTCCTTGTGTGTTCCTCCGGGGTTATGATTTCAATAACATTGGTTTCAACATTTATAGGATTACCTAATATATAATGTTTAATTCTGACCGTTCACCACCTTCGGATTTGTGCCTTCGAAATTGTTGATTTTTATGGCGCCGAAACGATAGACCTCCTCGATAACGTAAGGACCTTCCCATTTAGAGAGAAGTTTTCATGAAAAAATTCTTAAACGAGAGTTGTATAGCAATACATAATCACCTACATTAAACTCACGCTTTTGTATTCTTTTGTCATGCCATCTTTTAACTTTTTCTTTAAATAATTTGGCATTCTCATAGGCTTGGGTTCTCCATTCATTAAGAGAGCTAATGTCAAATAACCTCTTCTCACCGGCAAGCTTAAACTCATAATTGAGCTCTTTAATAGCCCAATAAGCCTTATGTTCTAGTTCTAGAGGTAAGTGACATGCTTTTCCATAAACCATTTTATACGGAGACATACCCATAGGATTTTTATATGCAGTTCTATAGGCCCATAATGCATCATCAAGTTTCTTGGACCAATTCTTTCTAGATCTATTAACAGTCTTTTGCAAAATTAATTTGACTTCTCTATTACTCAATTCTACTTGACCGCTAGACTGTGGGTGATAAGGAGATGCAATCCTATGATTAACATCATATTTAGCAAGCATTTTACAGAAGGCACCATGAATAAAATGTGAACCACCATCAGTCATTAAATATCTAGGGACTCCAAACCTTGGAAAAATAACTTCTTTAAGCATCTTAATAGAGGTGTTATGATCAGCACTACTAGTTGGAATAGCTTCTACCCACTTAGTAACGTAATCAATAGCAACTAAAATATGTGTATATCCATTGGAGGCAGGAAAAGGTCCCATATAATCAAAGCCCCAAACATCAAATGGTTCAATAACAAGTGAATAATTCATAGGTATTTCTTGACGTCTACTAATATTACCAATTCTTTGACATTCATAACAAGACAAGACAAACTTACGTGCATCCTTGAAGAGAGTAGGCCAATAAAAACCGGATTGCAATACCTTATGTGCAGTTCTATCTCCAGCATGGTGTCCTCCATAAGCCTCGAAGTGACACTTGCGTAGGATCTGTTCCTGTTCATGCTCAGGTACACAACATCTAATAACACCATCTACTCCTTCTTTATAAAGATGTGGGTCATCCCAAAAGTAATGTCTCAAATCATAGAAGAATTTTTTCTTTTGCTGGTATGTGAAACTAGGTGGAATATATTTAGCAACAATGTAATTAGCATAATCAGCATACCATGGAGCAGTGTGAGAAGCATTTATGACATTTAATTGCTTATCGGGAAAGCTATCATCAATAGGTAGTGGGTCATCAAAAACATTTTCTAACCTAGACAAGTTGTCTGCAACGGGGTTCTCAGCTCCCTTTCTATCAACAATATGCAAATCAAATTCTTGTAGCAGGAGAACCCATCTAATAAGTCTAGGTTTAGCATCTTTATTTTCCATAAGATATTTAATAGTAGCATGATCAGTGTGAATAGTTACTTTAGAATCAACAATATAAGGCTGGAACTTATCACAAGAAAATACGATTGCTAAGAATTCTTTTTCAGTAGTAGCATAATTTCTCTGAGCATTGTCTAGAGTTTTACTAGCATATTGAATAACATTTAATTTCTTATCAACTCTTTGCCCTAGAACAACACCTACAACATAATCACTAGCATCACACATAATTTCAAAGGGTAAATTCCAATCAGGTGGCTGAACAATAGGTGCAGAGATCAATGCTTTCTTTAGTATTTCAAATGCTTCTACACAATCATCGTGAAAGACAAATGGTATATCTTTTTGTAATAAATTAGTCAGAGGCCGAGAAATTTTAGAGAAGTCCTTAATGAACCTCCTATAAAAACCGGCATGACCAAGGAAACTTCTTATACCTTTGATGTCCTTGGGACATGGCATCTTTTCAATAGCATCAACCTTGGCTTTATCAACTTCAATACCTCTTTCAGAAACTTTATGCCCCAAGACAATACCTTCATTAACTATAAAGTGGCACTTCTCCCAATTCAAGACAAGGTTAGTTTCTTCACATCTCTGCAAAACTCGATCAAGGTTGCTTAAGCAATCATCAAAAGAGGATCCATAAATGGAGAAATCGTCCATGAAAACCTCACAAATCTTTTCACAAAAGTTAGACTATAGCCATCATGCATCTTTGAAAGGTAGAAGGTGCATTACATAAACCAAAAGGCATACGTCTATAAGAAAAAGTACCAAAAGGGCAAGTAAAAGTAGTCTTTGATTGATCATTGGCTGACACAGGTATTTTAGAGAAACCAGAATAACCATCTAGAAAGAAAAAATGAGTATGTTTGGATAATCTTTGTAGCATTTGATCGATAAAAGGTAAGGGGTAATGATCTTTTTTAGTAGCTTTATTTAATTTGCGGAAATCAATTACCATCCTATAACCTGTAATAATTCTTTGCGGGATCAACTCATCTTTATCATTAGGAACGATAGTAATACCTCCGTTCTTAGGGACACAATGGACAGGACTTACCCACTGACTATCTGCAACGGGATAAATTATACCTTCCTCAAGAAGCTTTAGTATTTCCTTTCTTACAACTTCCTTCATCTTAGGATTCATCCGTCGTTGATGATCACAAACTGGCTTGGCATCTTCCTCCAAATTTATTTTTTGTTGACACAGAGTGGGACTAATGCCCTTAAGATCATCAAGAGTATATCCAATAGCCGCACGGTGCTTCTTCAGAGTTTTCTCTCTTCTTCATGCTCCGAAAGGTTAGCACTAATAATAACAGGATATATCTTTTTCTCATCAAGATAAGCATATTTAAGGGTATCAGGTAACTGTTTGATCTCAAACACGGGATCACCCTTGGGTGGAGGAGGATCCCCTAGGATTTCAACAGGCAAATTGTGTTTCAGGATGGGTTCCTATTTAAAGAATACTTCATCTATTTCCCTTTTTCATTCATAAACATATCATTTTCATGGTCTAGCAAATATTGTTCTAAAGGATCACTAGGAGGTACGGCAATAGAAGCTAGACCAATAATTTCATCTTTACTAGGCAATTCCTCTTCACGGTGTTGTCTACGAAATTTAGAGAAATTAAATTCATGAGACATATCACCTAAACCAATAGTAACAACATCCTTTTTGCAATCTATCTTAGCATTAACAGTGTTCAAGAAGGGTCTACCAAAAATAATGGGAAAAAAGCTATCTTGTGGGGATCCAAGAACAAGAAAATCGGTAGGATATTTAGTTTTCCCACACAAGACTTCAACATCTCTAACAATTCCCATTGTTGAAATAGTATCTCTATTGGCAAGTTTAATTATGACATCAATATCTTCTAACTCAGCAGGTGCAATATCATGCATAATTTCTTTGTATAAGTCAATAGGTATTGCACTAGCACTAGCACCCATATCACATAAGCCATGATAACAATGATCTCCTATTTTAACAGAAATGATAGGCATGCCTACCACAGGTCTAGGTTTATCTTTAGCACAAGGTTTAGCAATTCTAGCAGTTTCATCACAAAAATAAATAACATGCCCATCAATATTATCAGACAAGAGATCTTTAACAATAGCAATATTAGGTTCAACTTTAATTTGCTCAGGAGGTGTATAAGTTCTAATATTGCTTTTACGAACCACAGTTTAAGCTTTAGCATGATCCTTTATCCTAACAGGTAAAGGTGGGTTCTCAACATAAGAAGTAGGAACAATAGGATCATTATAAGTGATAGTCTTTTCTTCAACTTTAATAGGTGCAGCTACTTTTACTTCGATGGGAGGATGATATTTAAACCACTTCTCCCTAGGGAGATCAACATGAGTAGCAAAAGATTCACAGACAGAAGCTACTATCTCAGAGTCAAGTCCATATTTAGTGCTAAATTTACGGAAAACATTGGTATCCATAAAAGATTTATCACAATCAAACTTAGGTGTCATGCCTGACTCCTTACCTTTGTCGAGGTCCCAATCTTCAGTGTTGCGCTTAATTCTTTCCAATAAATCCCATTTGAATTCAATAGTCTTCATCATAAAAGAGCCAGCACAAAAAGTATCGAGCATGGTGCGATTGTTATCAAAAAGCCGAGCATAAAATTTTTGAATAATCATTTCTCTTGAGAGCTCATGATTGGGGCATGAATATAACATTGATTTAAGCCTTCCCCAATTTTGAGCAATGCTTTCTCCTTCGCGAGGCCAGAAATTATATATATAATTGCGATCACGATGAACAAGATGCATAGGATAAAACTTGTGATGAAATTCCAATTTCAATCGTTTGTAGTTCCATGATCCCGTATCATCACATAGCGTGTACCATGTCAATGCATCTTCCTTCAAAGATAAAGGGAAGACCTTCTTCTTAATAACATCTCCGGGCACACCTGCAAGCTTAAATAATCCACAAACTTCATCCACATAGATTAGGTGCTCATCAGGATGCTTTGTTCCATCTCCTGCAAAAGGATTGGCTAGCAGTTTTTCTATCATACCCGAAAGAATTTCGAAGCAGACATTTTCATTTTCAGTAGGTTCAGTAGGTTGAGGAGCAACTCTTTGCTCTACTGCTCGGGGTGAAGATACCCCGAATAAGCCCCTCAGAGGATTACTTTTCATAGTAACAAGTGACAGTAAATTTCAGCACACTATATAAATTTTTCCTTACCAAATTCCACCTACCAAAGGCGCTTCACTCCCCGGCAACGGCGCCAGAAAAGAGTCTTGATGACCTACAAGTATAGGGGATCTATCGTAGTCCTTTCGATAAGTAAGAGTGTCAAACCCAACGAGGAGCAGAAGGAAATGACAAGCGGTTTTCAGCAAGGTATTCTCTGCAAGCACTGAAATAATAGGTAACAGATAGTTTTGTGATAGGATAATTTGTAACGAGTAACAAGTAACAAGAGTAAATAAAGTGCAGAAAGGTGGCCCAATCCTTTTTGTATCAAAGGACAAGCCTGGACAAACTCTTATATAGAGAAAAGCGCTCCCGAGGACACATGGGAATATCGTCAAGCTAGTTTTCATCACGTTCATATGATTCGCGTTCGGCACTTTGATAATTTGGTATGTGGGTGGACCGGTGCTTGGGTACTGACCTTACTTGGACAAGCATCCCACTTATGATTAACCTCTATTGCAAGCATCCGCAACTACAACAAAAGTATTAAGGTAAACCTAACCATATAATGAAACATATGGATCCAAATCAGCCCCTTACGAAGCAATGCATAAACTAGGGTTTAAGCTTCTATCACTCTAGCAACCCATCATCTACTTATTACTTCCCAATGCCTTCCTCTAGGCCCAAATAATGGTGAAGTGTCATGTAGTCGACGTTCACATAACACCACTAGAGGAGAGACAACATACATCTCATCAAAATATCGAATGAATACCAAATTCACATGACTACTAATAGCAAGACTTCTCCCATGTCCTTAGGAACAAACGTAACTACTCACAAAGCATATTCATGTTCATAAACAGAGGGGTATTAATGTGCATATAGGATCTGAACATATGATCTTCCACCAAATAAACCAACTAGCATCAACTACAAGGAATAATTAACACTACTAGCAACCCACAGGTACCAATCCCAGACTTGGAGACAAGAATTGGATACAAGAGATGAACTAGAGTTTTGAGAGGAGATGCTGCTGGTGAAGATGTTGATGGAGATTGCCCTCTCCCGATGAGAGGAGCATTGGTGATGACGATGGCGATGATTTCCCCTCCCAGAGGGCAGTTTCCCCGACAGAACAGCTCCGCCAGAGCCCTAGATTGGTTCCACCTCGTGGCGGCGGAGTCTCGTCCGGAAAGATGGCTTATGATTTTTTCCTCATCGAAAGACTCCATATAGCAGAAGATGGCCATCGGACGGCCACCAGGGGGCCCACGAGGTAGGGGGCGCGCCCAGGGGGGTAGGGCGCGCCCCCCACCCTCGTGGGCAGGGTGTGGCCCCCTGGTGAACTTCTTGCGCTCGGTACTTTTTATATATTCTGAAAATGACTGCCGTAAAGTTTCAGGACTTTTGGAGCTGTGCAGAATAGGTCTCTAATATTTGCTCCTTTTCCAGCCTAGAATCCCAGCTGCCGTCATTCTCCCTCTTTATGTAAACCTTATAAAATAAGAGAGAATAGGCATAAGTATTGCGACATAATGTGTAATAATAGCTCATAATGCAATAAATATCGATATAAAAGCATGATGCAAAATGGACGTATCAATGCCCATGGAGACAGCCATTCGGAGACCATGCAATAAGGCCTCGTATTCTACTGCATGGTTGGAGTCTGTGTAAAGTATTTGGAGTACGTACTAAACAACGTCTCCGGTGGGGGACGTTAAAACGACGCCCGCTCCTAGCCCTGCCAGCATTTTGGAGCCGTCGAAATACATAACCCAACTGGAATATGTGTCGTACTCTTTAGGGAGTTCGGCCTCTGTTCGTTCGGTGATGAAGTCAGCCAGTACTTGGGATTTAATAGCTCAACGTGGTTTGTATGTAATATCAAATAGAAGGAGCTCAATGGCCCATTTGGCATTCCGGCCCGTGGCATCGCGGTTGTTTATTATGTCGTTGAGTGGTACTTTAGAAGACACCGTGATTGAATACTCCTGGAAGTAGTGTCGTAGCTTTCAGGATGCCATGATGACTATGTATGCTATTTTTTGATAATGGGGTACCGGGATTTGCATGGTGTAAGGACAGTGGATATGTAGTATACTGGCTTCTGAAGCGGGAATTTGTGTCCGTCCTGTTCTCGTTCAACGACGAGCACGGCACTCACCACTTGATGTGTTGCCGATATGTATAGTAACATGGGTTCACCGATGTTTCGCGCGGCCAGGATTGGGTTGCTCATTAGAAGGGTTTTTATTTCTTCCAGTCCGGTTGTTGCCGCGTTCGTCCACTCAAAGTGATCGGTTCGCCGTAGAAGGCGATAGAGTGCCAGTGCCTTTTCTCCCAGTCTGGAGATAAAGCGGGTTAAAGCTGCCATGTAACACCCGAGTTTTTGGACTTGCTTAAGGTCTGTTGGCGTAGCCAATTGTGACAGAGCTCGGATTTTGGCTGGATTTGCTTCAATTCCTCTATTGGAAACGATGAAGCCCAGCAGCTTTCCTGCAGGGACGCCAAAAGCACACTTTTCCGGATTGAGCTTAATGTCATATCGTGGAGGTTGTCAAATGTCATCTATTAGTGTTTTGACGTGCCTTGTCTTGATTACGATGTCATCCACATAGGCTTCAACTGTCCTTCCGATCTGTTTCTCCAGGCATGTTTGGATCATGCGTTGGTAGGTGGCGTCGGCATTCTTGAGCCCGAAGGGCATGGTGTTGAAGCAGAATGGCCCATATGGGGTGATGAATGTTGTTGCAGCTTGATCAGACTCCTTCATTTTAATTTGATGGTATCCGGAATATACGTCGAGGAAACACAGTGAGTCATTTCCTGCGGTAGCATCAATGATTTGATCGATGCGGGGGAGGGGCAAGGGATCCTTACGGCAAGCCTTACTGAGGTCTTTAAAATCGACACACAGGCGCCAAGATTTATCCTTCTTTGGTACCATCACCAGGTTTGCCAGCCAGTCCGGATGTTTTATTTCTCTAATGAATCCGGCCTCGATTAGCTTGGCTAGCTCCTCTCCCATGGCTTGGCGTTTGGGTTCAGAAAAGCGCTGTAGTGTTTGTTTGACTGGTTTGTATCCCTTTAATATGCTGAGGTTGTGTTCGGCCAGCTCACATGGGATTCCTGGCATGTCAGAAGGGTGCCAGGCGAATATATCCCAATTTTCACAAAGAAAATCCCGTAGCGCGGCGTCGACCGTTGGGTCTAGCTGTGCCCGAATAGATGTTGTCTTCTTGAGGTCCGTTGGATGGACTTGGAATTTGACTATTTCTTCCGCTGGCTTGAAGGAGGTGGATTTGGGGCATTTGTCTAAAATTACATCGTCTCTGTCCACCGTGGAGCGCAGTGCGGTTAATTCTTCGGCCGTGAGGGCTTCAGATAATGCCTCAAGGGCCAGGGATGTGGTTTTATTTTCGGTGCGGAGTGCTATGTCAGGATCATTGGCGAGAGTGATTATGCCGTTGGGCCCGGGCATCTTAAGCTTCATGTACCTGTAATGAGGTACAAATTAGAAGTGTGTAAATGCATCTCGCCCGAAGAGGGCGTGATATCCGCTATTAAAAGGGGCCACTTGGAAGGTTATTTCTTCTGACCGGTAATTCTTCAGCGTGCCGAATACTACGTCGAGTGTTATTTTTCCCACACACCGTGCCTCCCAACTAGGAATGATTCCTCAAAAGGTCCTGCTGCTTTGCTTGATGCGGCTCCTGTCTATTTCCATTTTGTTGAGTGTATCTTCATAGATGAGGTTTACTCTGCTGCCTCCGTCCATGAGAACCTTGGTGAGCCGAAAGTCGTTCATGATTGGACCGAGGACCAAGGCGGCTGGTACTCGGACTGTCCTGTATTTTGGTTCGTCACCGGCATTGAAAGTTATAGCCGTGTCGTTCCAAGTGTTTATTGTTGCTATTTGACATACTTCGGTGAGTCCGCGGAGTGCCATTTTGCGCCTATTGTTTGAGGCGAATGTCTCGAAGACCGTCAGCACTTCGGGGTCGTCGTCTACCACGGGGTGTTGTTCTGGGGTATTCTTGGTGAGGATATCCTCGCCCCTCTTGGCCACTTGCCGGAGTATCCAACATGCTCTAAGGCTATGTGTTGGTATGTTATCCGGTGTTGCGTGTATTTTGCATGGCCCATCGAGCCATCCTTCCAGAATGATTCTGCACCTCGTACTGGATTTGTATTTCTTTACTACTGGACTGGGCGTGTTGCAAGGGTGTGCCCTTTTCGCCTGAATGAGGGATTGAGTGGGGACCGATGGTTCCCAATGAGCTGCCTGAGTTTCCTAGGTGCTTTCCATTGTGCTGTACTTCTGTACGATAGTTGCCAAGTCAACGAACTATAGTATGCGACGGCGGTTGATGGCGCTGAGGATTCCTTCATCCATGCAATTGGTGCGAAACGCTGAGATCGCTTCCTCGTTGCGGCAATCTTTAATCTTGTCCTTGACAAGAAGGAATCTGGCCCAGAAGTGGTGGACCGTTTCCTGAGACTGTTGTTGTATGCTCATGAGAGCTCTTATATTTGGGTGGGTGGGTGGTTTTAAATCCGAACCCTGACCCAATTTTGGATCCGGAGTCTGAAGGACTTCCAAACTTAACAGATCGGGCTCTGGGATATCCACTAATTTCTTCGGCACGTTGTTCGATTCAATGTTCGGAGGGCAGGATGCATCTCCTCGCAGGTGGGTGTCCGGCTCTTCAAAGCCGGAGATCCGGACATAGTCCGTCTTTAGTATGGAGGAATAGTTGTCGTCTCGCTCCTCGACTATCGCTATCTGGTTGGTGATCAGTGGAGATTTGATTTCTCTTTGATGGGGTTTAAGCCCAATTCGATCGTAGTCTGTGGCGACCCCCAGGGCGGCGATGCGATCTAGGAGCTCGTTTAAAGACGAAAGCTCCACTGGATCCATCTGCTTGGAGTGTTCGGATTCGATACGAAGGGGGTTTTAGATGACCCTAGAGGTCATCGTCGGCTTAGCAACCGAACGGGCGGTCATGGTAAAGCCGCCCAGCCGGAGGGTTTGGCCAAGGGCCAGTGCTCCTCCGGTGGTGATATTGTCCTTAAGAACAAGGCGATCCATCGATCCTGTCGTCAATGTCACAGTGGAACTCTCAATGAAAGCACCAATGTCCGTGTCAAAACCGGCAGATCTCGGGTAGGGGGTCCTGAACTGTGCATTTAGGATTGATGGTGATAGGAGAGGGGGGACACAATGTTTTACCCAGGTTCGGGCCCTTTCTATGGTGGTAATACCCTACGTCCTGCTTGATTGATCTTGATGAATATGATTATTACAAGAGTTTATCTACCACGAGATCATAATGGCTAAACCCTAAGATTCTAACCTGGCTATGATTATTCAGGGGTATCTATGGACCAAGCCCTCCAGTTTATATAGACACGGGAGGGATCTAGGGTTGCACAAGGTCGGTTACAGAGAAAGGAATCTTCATAGTTGGTCGCCAGGCTTGCCTCCCATGCCAAGGAGAGTCCCATCCAGACACGGGTAGAGTCTTCGGTATTCGTATCTTCACAACCCATCAGTCCGGCCCATATCCAATCGGTTGGATGCCCGACGACCCCTTAGTCCAGGACTCCCTTAGTCATGACTTCGAACCACTGTCCAATATTTTTTATCGTTTGCTTTCATTCTTATACTTGCCGACAAGTGGGCCCAATGGTAGTGAGATAATGTGATGCAACACTAGAGGTGCCACATGGAGCATTTAACTAGTCAACTAGTCGTGTATTAACAAAATACAGAGCTGTATGGTGAGCTCATGACTGTATAATAACCACAAAACATAAATGGTGACCCTAATGAGTGTATTCTGAAGTCCAATGTACGTATCATGCTTTCGCTTCAAATACAATGATCGTCACTGTATATATCGTGAGAGAAAGATGAAACATGCGTGAATGTGTTGGGGGCGTACTTTTAGAGGACCTGGAGATAGTTTGTGCGCGTACGTGAAAGGGGCGTAGAGGGCGTGTATGCGATGGAGAGAGAGAGAGAGAGATGTTCTTCGTTTCTCTTTATTGTGACTAACTTTATATATAGTATAAAAATATAAAAATTCACAGTGCGAAATAAATATCATTGTGGGCACCATGCAATGCAAATTAACATTCATACTCCTCCATATAACTTTGTAACGTGAAGAGAGGGCTTTTTAGATCAATGGAGTACGTGATGTAACATGTGTGAATGTGTAGTTGATGTATTTGGCAAGGCCTGGAGAGCTATGTGTGTGTATTACATACCCGAGAGAGGCATGGATAGAGGGGCCGGCGGGAGGGGGGGACATGGGAGAGGTAGCACGAGAAATCAGAGACGTCTAGAGAGAGAGAGACGAATATGATGTCATGGCGAGAGATGCCCTTGAGTGTGTATATGCAAGGGGGGAGGGGATAGAGGCACGAGGAGAAACATTTTGTGTGGTGTCTGTGTTGGTATGTCTGGGTGTGAGAAGATAACGAGACCTGGGGGTAGAGGGTGTGTCACCACGTGAGGTCCAGAGCGCCGAGGTGAGGCCCTTTGTAACGCCCTCAATGCGGCTATATCTCCCACGTGTCGAAGCACGACTTAGAGGCATAACCGCATTGAAAGCAATGTCGCAAGTGAGGTAATCTTCGCAAACAACCCATGTAATACAATAAGGGAAAAGATACATAGTTGGCTTACAATCGCCACTTCACACAATACATGAATAAAGCATTACATCATCCAGTTACAATCAAGGTCCGGCTACGGAACCAAAATAAAAGAAGAACCCCAAATGCGACAAGGTCCCCGATCGACCCCAACTGGGCTCCACTACTGATCAACTAGAACGAAACAACACAAAGGACAAGATCTTCATCGAGCTCCTCCTTGAGATTGGTTGCGTCATCTGCACGGTTCAACGGCACCTGCAAACTGGTTTTGGAAGTGTCTGTGAGCCACGGGGACTCAGCAATCTCGCACCCTCGCGATCAAGACTATTTAAGCTTATGGGTAATGTAAAGGTATGAGGTGGAGCTGCAGCAAGCGACTAGCATATTTGGTGGCTAACATATACGCAAAAGAGAGCGAGAAGAGAAGGCAAAGCACGATCGAGAAACTATGATCAAGAAGTGATCCTAGAGCAACCTATGTCAAGCATAACTCCAACACCGTGTTCACTTCCCGGACTCCGCCAGAAAGAGACCATCACGGTAACACACGTGGTTGATGTTTTTTAATTAAGGTCAACTTCAGGTTTTCTACAACCGGACGTTAACAAATTCCCATCTGCCCATAACCGCGGGCACGGCTTTCGAAAGTTCAAATCCCTGCAAGGGTGTCCCAACTTAGCCCATGACAAGCTCTCACGATCAACGAAGGATATACCTTCTCCCGAGACATTCCGATCAGACTCGGTATCCCGGTTCTACAAGACAACTTCGACAAGTTAAAATAAATCCAGCAACAACGCCCGAATGTGCCGACAAATCCTGATAGGAGCTGCACATATCTCGTTCTCAGGGCACACTCAGATGAGCGCTCCATACAACTAAAACCAAACCTCGAGTTTCCCCGAGGGGGCGCTGCACAGGACTCTAGTTTGGACCAACACTCAGAGGAGCACTGGCCCGGGGGGGGGGGGGTAAAATAATGATGACCCTCAGGAGCGTGACTCCCAAGGGAAAAGAAAAGGCTAGGTGGTAAATGGTAAAACCAATGTTGGGCATTGCTGGAGGAGTTTTATTCAAGGCGAACTGTCAAGGGGTTCCCATAATAGCCCAACCGCGTAAGGAACGCAAAAATCCGGGAACATAACACCGATATGACGGAAACTAGGGCGGCAAGAGTGGAACAAAACACCAGGCATAAGGCCGAGCCTTCCACCCTTTACCAAGTATATAGATGCATTAATTAAATAAGAGATATTGTGATATCCCAACAAGTAAACAATGTTCCAACAAGGAACGATCTCCATGTTCCAACAAGGAACAAACTTCAAACTTCACCTGCAACTAACAACGCTATAAGAGGGGCTGAGCAAAGCGGTAACATAGCCAAACAACGGTTTGCTAGGACAAGGTGGGTTAGAGGCTTGGCTCAACAATATGGGAGGCATGATTAGCAAGTGGTAGGTATCGCAGCATAGGCATAGCAAAAGAGCGAGCAACTAGCAAGCAAAGATAGAAGTGATTTCGAGGGTATGGTCATCTTGCCTGAGATCCCGCAAAGAAGAATAACGAGTCCATGAAGAAGACAAACGGACGTAGATGAACGGTTCCTCAAAAACGCGACGTTACCGGAACCAAACCAAAGAAGCAAACACCGGAAAGAAGCACACAACATAGTAAACAACCAACACATGAACATGGTATGATATGCGGGATGTGGTATGCGATGCATATGCATGATTTGCAAGGGAATGAATGAACCTGGCCTCAACTTGGAAATCCAAGTGTGCCACTGGAAAGGTGAGGTGATTTCGGTTGAAATCAATATAAAGAACACCGGAATCGGTTGCACGGTTTGGAAATGGCAAGCAAAACAAATATGGCACCGGTCTGCGATAAACAGCAAGTAGTCATCTAAATGCATCAAGATTATTATGCTACAGTACTCAAACATGGCAGCAAAATACATGGAAAGGATCCACTCATGATGCTTGACAAAAGATGAACACTGAGCTATGGCCAATTCATCCATTAACAGGCTCAAACAAGCATGGCAAAAATGCAAATGGTAAACAGATTTCAGACTTGGTGAAATTAACACTAGTCTGGAATTTCAGATCAGGTAGCACACTTTGGAGCATGAAAACTAGATGCTACAGGAACTTAACATGGCAAAGTAAAGCATGGCATGGAGGTACTCAAAGAGATTAACAAAAGTCCCTTAGTGACCTTGAGCCAAAAGGGATCAGAAAATACAATTGAAAGCATGTGAACATGGCAAAAACATAATTAGATTACAGACTTAGTGAAAAACTGGAGCATGCAAATCTGTTAACAAGTAGGCACGTTTACGAGCTCGATGCACTCACTACAGAGCAAGGCATGACAATCTAAGCATACACCCATCAGGACTACATATTATACAAGCTAGACATGGCAAGAACAACAACATAGCATGCACGGATCAACAACAACATCCTCGGCAAATTCGCTAACAAGTAGACAATCTGCCAGGAATTACGAAATAGCAAAAGTAGAGCTCGATTGACTCAAGCTAGGGTGCTCCATAAATGCAAAGAAAGACATGGATGGATAGAGCACAACAATATTAGCAAATCATCCTTACTGATCATCCTCAAAAGAGGCACGGATCACTAGGAAACAACATGAACATATGGCATATTGATAAAAACAGATCAAGGACTTAGTGAAATTCTAAGTCCCTGAAATCAGCATTAACGAATGCACTACTTAGCAAGCTTGTGCTAGTCACCACACATATCACAAAAATACATGGATAGCACCTCTGGAAAGATAGCATGGCATATAAAAAAACTCATGTAGAGCTCAGGGGCATACCATGCACACAAAAATCATGGCAAAAATGACAAATAGCTATTTGGTGCAGCCGATCTGACAATTAACTCAAATAGCACTCTTCCAACAGCATTTCGGGCATCAAGATGAGCTCAAATGAAAATGATGCAATGAGGTGAAATTATGTACTCTCTGAGATGAACATTTTGATATGCTACACGCGCAAAACGGAGCTACGGATGCAAAGTTACGACATGATGAACATGGGCATATGAATCTGGTAATCTCGGGGACTTAGTGAAATTTATACCCTCCAGATCTGGATCTAGGTCAACGAAGGCACACATCCCGAGGTCAACTCCGGCGAGGGAGGGGTCTTCTCCAGCGAGGACGGACGTGGAGGGGGTCAGCGAGGAGCGGATCCGGGCGCTCCTGCCCGGATCTAGCCGGAGGCGGGGCCTGGGGTGAGCTGCGGGGCCGGCAGCGGCCATGGCGCGGCGGCGAGCGACGAGGTGAGGCAGCGCCGGCGCGGGTCGTCATGGCCGGCGGCTGCGGCGGCCGGTGACCTTGGGCGCGGGGCGGAGGAAGGTGAGGCCGCGCGGGCGCGGTGGAGGACGAGGCGCTGGTCAGTCCGGCCGTTGCGCACGGGAACCGAGGCCGGCGACCGGCGGGATGTGGTGGCGGCAGCCAACGCCGGCGAGGGTGGCGGCAGAGCACGGCTGGCGGAGCACTCCGGCGAGCCGGGCGCAGGCGGTGGCGCTCTCAGGCGGCGGCGGGCGGAATCGGGCTCGCGCGGGTCCATGATGGGCCTGGCGGGCCGCGGCGGCGGCGGGACGGTGACGGCCACGTGGCGATCCCGGATTCGCTGAGAGGCGGTGCGGACATGTCCGGTGCGGTGGAGAAGTGTCCGGTGGCGCGAGGGGAGGAGTTAGGGTTTCGTTTGCGCGAGAATTTCGGAGGAGAGCACATATATATAGGTAGAGGGAGCTAGGAGAGTCCAAATGAGGTGCGGTTTTCGGGCACGCGATCGTGATCGAACGACCGAGATGATGGAGGAGGCTTAGGTGGGTTTTGGGCCAAAATGGAAGGGTGTTGGGCTGCAACACACACGAGGCCTTTTCGGTCCCTCGGTTAACCATTGGAGCATCAAACGAAGTCCAAATGGTACGAAACTTGACAGGCGGTCTACCGGTAGTAAACCAAGGGCGCTTGGCAAGTCTCGGTCCAATCCGGAAATGTTTGACCCCCACACACGAGAAGAAGGTAGAAAGGACCACCGGAGGAGATAGAAGCGCCGGAATGCAAAACGGACAACGGGGAAAATGCTCGGATGCATGAGACGAACATGAATGCAAATGAAATGCACATGATGACATGATATGCAATGCATGACACACAAGCAATGACAAGGCAACAACAACGAATAACTGGAAGACACCTGGCACATCGGTCTTGGGGCGTTACAACACTCCACCACTACGAGAGGATCTCGTCCCGAGATCTAGAATGGCACCGGAGGGACAACGGAAGAGAAAGAGAAGAGGTAAAACTAAGTTGCTTCTTTGACAAACGAGTGAGACCAAAGAACCTTGAAGAGTTTAAACCACTTGAAAGTAAGAATGCAACGAAGTAGAACAAAGTTCAAAGCACTCCGGTAGGGAAGAGGAACAAGGAATTACAAATTCGGGCAGCACTTCGGTTGAAAAGAGATGAAAGAGTTGATAAGATGAAAAGAACTAGAAGAGATGACACAACACTCCGGTTAGATGGATAAGCACAGGAAAGAACATGATCTTAGATGAAACGAGATGATGGTTGAAGAAAGCAACATCGCAATGCCTCCGGAATAAAAGTAAGAATGGAATGGGATGAGCGAAGGAAAACAAGATCTCGAGGTAGCACGCTTACAACAAAAGCTAGAACGGAGTTGTTGGAAAACCAACAACGAAAAGAATAAGCTTGATATGGTCTTATGGAATACATCTCCAATTATGAGGTGACAACCTGCCACTCATGGGAAAATAATTGTATTGATATGAACAAGGAGGCGAGAAGTATATCGCACCGGAAAGGATAAATGAAGAAATTGGATCATTCATAAACACCATGAGAGCGACAATCCTTAAAGGAAAACTTTGGGTGAAATATAACCCAAGATAATTCCAATGAAGAAAATGATGGATTTAAAATATGTCATCCTTGACAACATGTGAATCATGAAACATGAACTCAAATTATCAAGAATGGCATAATACCACCTCCAATAATACGGAAGAAAGAATTGCACTCTAGATGCAAGATGAAGAACGCTTGAGCTCCTTAGAAAAGAATATCTATGAACACTTCGAGAAGGAATTAAATCCTTGATGAACCATCATGTAGAACCTTCATGAGAACTCCGGAAATAAAAGAAATGATCAATCGAAATGGAGGATGAAAAGAATAAGGTTGAAGCCTTGCAATGATTTAAATGAATCTCCGTGGTGATGTAATTGCGTGAGCTAGGAACTCCGGGAAAAGAAAAGATAAAGCATCTCGAACCCAGAATGTGACATGATGCACCTCCGGAATAAGGAATTAATCACACTTGGATGAAACAAGAATAAGAATTACATTATGCTTATCCTTCACCAATTAAATTGATGACAATCAATGGATTTGGCATACTACTTATTCTCATAGAAAGGATTAAAAGAGATATATCAAAACTTGAGAACGTCTTCAACGAACCACTGGTAGGATTGGAACAACGAATGAATTGATATGATAACGAATGACGGGAACTCTTGCACGAACCACCGGTAGAATTAAAATGACCGAAGGAAAGATAAAGGAACACCAGAAAGAATTATGAAATGAACGAGGATACTTGAGAGAATTTAGATACAAGTGAATGAAGGGATCACAAACTGATTAGAGAATATTGAATGATGCACCGGTAAGGAGAATGATAACTGGAAGCTAAGAATGAAAAACCTGAAATGATGGACTCCGGATAATCAATTGCTCCGGATAGGTGAAAAGAATACTCACAACCAAAACAATTATGAGAGGATGGCAGTAAGCTAGCATCACGAATCTTGAAGAGAAAGGAGCAAGATTGAGAGAAAAATCTTCTTCGGTCTTCAAATACAGAGAATGACGATGAGAGACGCCACCATGAATTATTGAGACACTCCGGGATGATTAAAAGAGGAGAGGTTGAGCCAACGATGAAAAGAATTGTGAAAGATCTAGGAGAAGGCATTTGACTGATGATAAATCATTCTTACGTCAAACTTCGAAAAGAAATTTGAGGATAGCTCCGGGAAAATAAGAAGAGTCAGGTAAGATCCTGGGAAAAGACCTGTGGGTTAGGGCCCACTCAAAAGAAACACCGTAGAACGATTTAAAAGAGAGAATGCAATGGTTGAATTAAAAGGCTTGAATGAGATAAACATCCTCAAAATAGGATTAACGGATCTTGAATGACAAGACGATCCCTCTGAGATATCTTCACCACTCCGGAACAATTGAACAGCGAGAGGTGAATGATTATGAGGTGCACCCGCATGAGAAGGTATTTGAAACGAGGAAAAAGGGATATGAGATCAACACCGAAAGCTTGAATTGGTTCCACCGGAGAAGAAAAGAGTGAAGAATTATGAACTAGAAACTCCGTTAGAATCTTCATGAGAAACACCGGATAAGAATGGAGAGACTTCCGTCGATCAATGGATAGTTGATTAAGAAATCTGAGTCCTTGAAGAAAAAGGGTGGGAGGGTGGGAAAACACCATTGAGAATGAAACAAACACGTTGATAAGAAATGATAATTGATCTTGCTGGTGTTGAAGTGATCGGATCCACTTGAAGAGAAACACGCCGGTGAAAAAGGATAAACACGACAAACTCGATGATCAAGAAGGATTGATATTCACATAGGAACATGAGAACACCACCTGGAAAAGGTATGGAATCAATATTTGACTTCGAAGCAACTCGAACACCACAACTCAAAACAAAACAAAGGATTGGCTTGCAGAATAAGCCAGAACAAACATATGATAGAGATTTCGTCCGAAGTTTTCGTGGTGGGGCCTACACGGGCTCGATCGTACAGCACCATCATGTACAAGGCAGTGCACATGACATACGAAGCGTCCCCGAGTCGGCATAGCCAAGGACTCTTTAAGACACAACGAGACCACTGTAAAACCAACCGTGAATAGGCGGACCACTAGACGTCGAACCCCAATTTCATATCATACATCTGACGGAAAGATATCCTAAGAGCTACTTGGGCCTGGCGGGCCGCGGCGGTGGCAGGACGGCGACGGCCACATGGCGATCCCGGATTCGCTGAGGGGCAGTGCGGACATGTCCGGTGCGGTGGAGAAGTGTCCGGTGGCGCGAGGGGAGGAGTTAGGGTTTCGTCTGCGCGAGAATTTCGGAGGAGAGCACATATATATAGGTAGAGGGAGCTAGGAGAGTCCAAATGAGGTGCGGTTTTCGGCCACGCGATCATGATCGAACGACCGAGATGATGGAGGAGGCTTAGGTGGGTTTTGGGACAAAATGGAAGGGTGTTGGGCTGCAACACACACGAGGCCTTTTCGGTCCCTCGGTTAACCGTTGGAGCATCAAACGAAGTCCAAATGGTACGAAACTTGACAGGCGGTCTACCGGTAGTAAACCAAGGCCGCTTGGCAAGTCTCGGTCCAATACGGAAATGTTTAACGCCCACACACGAGAAGAAGGTAGAAAGGACCACCGAAGGAGATAGAAGCGCCGGAATGCAAAACGGACAACGGGGAAAATGCTCGGATGCATGAGACGAACACGAATGAAATGAAATGCACATGATGACATGATATGCAATGCATGACACACAAGCAATGACAAGGCAACAACAGCGAATAACTGGAAGACACCTGGCACATCGGTCTCGGGGCGTTACACCCTTGGTTCGGTTCCATCCTGCGCCACATTGGTCGGCCCGTGACGCATTTAGGGAGACCCATGGAGGACTAGTCATACAAGACAAAGATAGCAGAGTCGTGAAGGACTCTGTGTCCACTGACAAAGCCGGCTAGGACTTGTAACCCTAGGTCCTCGGACTAAGGTATCCCCTTACTTTGATAATATTATTCATCCAACTTAACTTAACGGGGCATCCTACAGAATGCTATTCTAGAATCATACTCGTCAAGTAGGAAGAGAGGTGGAGACATGCATGAGAGATAGGCCTAAAGATAATGTGCGTGCAGGAGACATGTAGCCAGGTCTATGTATATAGAAAGGGTCGATGGGGATTGTGCGTGTGTATGCTTGTGAGAGGAAGAGTGCTTGTGATAAAGGTTAGTGAAAACAGTCGTAAATGGTTATGAGAGGGAGGGAGGGTTATATCGAGAGCATGTCTATGAGAAACACACCTCGGGAGAGAGTGTCGGAGCATGTGTGAGAGACCACCGATGGAGATTGAAACTACACATAAAACACTGATGTACACATTGATTAAAAATATAAAATTGTATCCAAATATTAGGATGGGATCATGATATTTGCAATTCGCGTAAGGAACGGTCATTGATCCATCAGACATCTATATTCTATCGAATTTGAGCATGTCTATGTTATTATTCGACATACTTGATCCACAGAGTTTGTATTTTGAACTCCAGACAATGCATCGCTTTAGGAATCGAATATAAACGTGAGTATATATAGTTCATGTTATGTGTGTAAAGCACATTATACATACAAAAGTTACATAATGAACATTATAAATAGCTAGCTATGAACTAGCATACATTTGAATACAACTTAAGGTGGTTTAAAAAATTCAAATTCAACATGAAGTCCATTCAATTATTTGAATTCGATATCATGGCATTTGTAAATCATGCCTAAATTATGGGGGCGCCAATCTTTGTTCTGCTTTTGTATTAGCATATATAGTCGTGTACAAAATAGATTCAAATTTACCTCCTCTGTTCCAAAATAATCGTAGTTATAGGATTTTCAAGTGTCAAAATTTAAAAAATAAGCGCATAATTTAATGAGGTTTTCAAACATACAAGGTCAAATTTAACGTTGTCTATTTAGGTCAATCCTCAAAGTTCAAGAGTATTCTAAACGTGAATGCTTCTATAAACAAAATTTCAAACAAAGCGCTAAAAGAGCCTCTACTCACACGAAACCACGTGACACCAATGTTTGGTAGAAGGAAATTACTTTTCTAACTCCAACCCGTGAAGCCTACCGGCCCGACGTCCAAAGGTCTAAACTGGGGTAGGTTTGTAGCTTCACCTCGACGGCATGCAACCGCCTCCGAAAAACATACATACACAATGGCCGCCTAAGCACACATGCACGCGGCCGAAATCGCTCCCGCCCACTATTTGGGGCACCTGGGTTTACCATCCTACCCCCGACCATAAGTAGGTCCGAAATTTAAGAGGGGGGCAAAGTTTGTACTTTCCCCAAATTTCAAACAAGCGTGTCCCATCTGTTAGAAAAAACCGAAAACAAGCGCATCCCAGACCGAAACATGGTTCTCCCTTAGGCCCCCCACCCCCCACCCATCCGATTCCCCATTCGTACTCCGTGGGCGCCAAAACTACCTCTCCACTAGCCGCGAAACTCCGGCGTCCTCCGTCCGCCACCCCATCCCACCCATCAACTGCCGCCCTCCTCCATCATGCCAGAGCCGATACCCTGATGGCGTCATCCACCGCAACCGCAATGCCCTCCACGGCTAGTAATTGAAGCTGAGGCCGAGCTGCCTCCAGGACGCTGACGTGCTCCGTACCCGAGCCAGTTCAACCACGCTGTCATGCGCCTCACCGCTGCCGCTCCAACTTCGCCAACGGACCGGAGCTGTTCCCGCTACGCCGGCCTTCGCCACCTCGGATCTGCTTCCCCTCCGCCGACAGACGACTACCGCAATGATGGCCCACAAGTATAGGGGATCAATTGTATCTCTTTTCGATAAGTAAGAGGAGCAGAAGGAAATGACAAGTGGTTTCTAGCAAGGTAATGTCTGCAAGTGCTGAAATTGTAAGTAACAGAGTAGTTTTATAGCAAGATAATTTGTAACGAGCAAGTAACGATAATAGTAGCAAAAGTGCAGCAAGGTAGCCCAATCCTTTTGAGGCAAAGGACATGCCAAAACGGTTTCTTATGATAAGCAAACCGTTATTGAGGGTACACGGGATTTTCATCTAGTCACTTTCACCATTTTGGCTTGATTTGTGTTCGCTACTTTGATAATTTGATATGTGGGTGGACCGGTGCTTAGGTGCTGTTCTTACTTGAACAAACCTCCTACTTATGCTTAACCCTCCTGCAAGCATCCGCAACTACGAGAAAAGTATTAAGAATAAATTCTAACCGTAGCATTAAACTTTTGGATCCAATCGGTCCCTCACGGAATAGCGCATAAACTGGGGTTTAAGCTTCTGTCAGTCTCGCAACCCAACATCTAATTGGTACTCCACAATGCATTCCCTTAGGCCCAAATATGGTGAAGTGTCATGTAGTCGACGTTCACATGACACCACTAAGGGAATCACAACATACATACTATCAAAATATCGAACACATATCAAGTTCACATGATTACTTGCAACATGATTTCTCCCGTGACCTCAAGAACAAAAGTAACTACTCACAAATGATAATCATGCTCAAGATCAGAGGGGTATTAAATAGCATATTGGATATGAACATATAATGTTCCACCAAATAAACCAATAGTACTCAACTACAAGATGTAATCAACACTACTAGTCACCCACAAGCACCAATCTATAGTTCCGGTAACAAGAATGAACACAAGAGATGAACTAGGGTTTGAGAGGAGATTGTGCTATTGAAGATGTTGATGGAGATTGCCCTCCCCAAGATGAGAGAGTTGTTGGTGATGATGATGACAATGATTTCCCGGCGGAATCTCTCCGCCGGAGGGCAAAAGTGCTCCTGCCCAAGTTCCACCTCGAGACGGCGGCGCTACATCCCGAAAGTCCTCTCCTTATTTTTTCTAGGTCAAAATGACTTATATGCCAGAATATGGGCACCGGAGGTGGGCCTGGGTGAGCACAACCCACTAGGGCGCGCCCGGGCTCCCTGGCACGCCCAGGTGTGTTGTGCCCACCTGGTGGGCCCCCTCTGGTACTTATTTGCTCCAATATTCTTCATATATTCCATAAAAATTCTCCGTGCAGTTTCTGCTTGTTTGGAGTTGTGTAGAATGGGTAGCCTGTTGTAGCTTTTCCAGGTATAGATTTCCAGCCGCCAGAATTCTCCCTCTTTGTGTATACCTTGCATATTATGAGAGAAAAGGCATTAGAATTACTCCAAAAAGCATTATTATGGATAAAAACGTCATAAATAACAGTAAGAAAACATGATGCAAAATGGACGTATCAACTCCCCCAAGCTTAGACCTCACTTGTCCTCAAGAGAAAACCAAAATCGAGAAACATGTCCACATGCTTAGAGAGAGAGGTGTCGATAAAAACAAATTACGGACATAGAAGCATCATGTTCATTATTATAGCAGCAACAAACTTAAACATAAGACTCTTATCGTAGAACTCTTATCAGAGACTTCTCATGAATAAGTGATAATTCATCACACTATTGAATTATAAAGAAAAATCTTTATGACAAACCAACAAACTATGTTCTCAGTCAGCTTTGCAACTACAATTCATCATCTTTTCAGGAAGGGTCACGTGTCAGAGCCTTTAGGCAAGTCCACATACTCAACCATCATATAGTCTTCCATGATTGCTAACACTCACCGCGTACACATGATCAAAATGTTTCAACCAGACACATAGAAATATAAGGGCTTGTAGTTTCGCGTCCCAACGTATTCACCTCAAGGGTGATGTCAACAATAATAACTCATGCTAGCTATATTCAACTGGACATATGTGCCTAGATCTTTCCACACCAGATGATGCTTGCCAAAGGAGAAAAATAAAAAGGAATAGAGGGAAAACTTTGAGTCTTTGCATAAAAGTAAATACATAAAAGTAACAGATAGGCCATTCGCAGAGGGAAGCAGAGGTTGCCATGCGCTTATTTGTTTGTATGCTCAACCCCTTAGTGCAAAAGAACGTCACGTTGCATTGCCCCTTGTGATAGCGACCTTTATTATGCAGTTTGTCGCTTTTATTCTTCACCATCACAAGTTCATGCAACGCTCAATTTTCTCTTACACTAAATGATCTCACACTTTTAGAAGAAATTTTTATTGCCTTTTTGCACCGATGACAACTTACTTGAGGGATCTTTCTCAATCCCTATAACATCCCAAATTTTGAATTTGGAATCTTATACATTAGATCACCATTGCATATCATATTTCATTGCATTTTGCTCAATCCCTGCCACGCGCCGCCACCGCCGGCGCTCCTCGCCGCCGGAGCCCGCCGCAGAGCCGCGTCGCTGCCCTGCCGCCCGCTGGAGTTCCTGCCACCGCCGTCATCATGAACACCGAGGTAGCCGCCGGTTTTCTTCAAAAAACCGATCGGTTTTTTTCGAAACCCTAGATATAGATCGGTTCGGTTTTTTTGGTTTAGCTTATTTAGCGAAAGCCCATTCGTACATTCATTTTAACGAATGGTTTTCACCTGTTAGCCACAGACAACGAACATTCGTTTGTTAGTCTGTTCGTCAGTTTTTCTTTTTGCAGGGTTTTTCCACGATTATTTTCGATCACGATTCCTGCCCTAATCTTCGTTTTGGTATAACTTTTCGCTCATTTACCGGAATCAGGCGATTCAAGCGCCTAGATCTTCGTTTCGAAGCCCTCTTTCTGTTTAACCAACTTGAACAAGTTTTTGCTACTGTAAAATTTGACTTAAGTCTAGATTAGTAAACGGATCTTGTTTCTTTCGCAGTTTGAGTTTCGTTGCCTCGTTTGGTTTGATTCTTTTTGCAAACCGGAGTTCTTAAGTTGAACTTTCTGGTTAGATTTCATGTTTGAGTTTTACCCGTGCTTCTAGTTGAGTGCTTATTGTATGCTTGTTTGTTTGTGATAGAGTACCCGGAGTGCGAAGCGTGCTACTACGAGTCTCTAGGTTCCACGGATCATCACCAAGGGAAGTAACACTTTGATCATACCCTTTTTACTACCCAGTTTTACTGCATTAGATCAATCCTCAAACAATTTCATGGTTTAGGATCTGAATAAATTGTGGGTTTTGGGAAGTAGATGAGGTAGTACCTATTCACCTGTTTATTTATCAAACCCCTGGGAGTTACTTCTTCGTTGCTTATATTGCTATGCTATGCTCGTAGACGTGGATTGGGTTTGAGTGTATTCATGACATATGTGAGTTATTAATTAATGGTTCAACTTATGGTGGCAACTTAAATACACATCTGGGTGGATTGCTTGTGGGCACCTAGAGAATCGAGCGTTGTCCTAGGATATCCCGGAGGACCCGTGCGATCATCCTACGGCCTGCCACCCAAGCTCAAAGGGATCATAAGATTATTCATGCTAGAAACTTCTGTGTGCAGCCACAAGCCAATATGGGCTCTGGCATAATTGAGTAAGTTGCATGAAGCTCTCGAAGAGGTAGACTAGCAGATGTAGTGGGTTGTAGGTGGTACTGTCTATCCAGAGTAGAGTGTTAATGCTTCAGAAAGACCGTGTCTCGAATCTCCGGCCATGGATGTATTTGAGTCTTGTGGGGAAACGCGCGCAAACCTCTGCAGAGTGTATAAACTAATCATGGTTAGCCGTGTCCTCGGTTATGGATATCTTGAGTATCTGGTTCCTCGATTATCATGTTGATCTCATCACTCTTAATATAATTTGATTGGGTTTAATGATGATGTTTAACTGGGATTGAGTTGGAGGAACCTTCTCAATGTTTAACAACTACCATGATAGTTAAATAAAATTTATTCCTTTGTTGTAGGAAAATTTGGCTTTTTGAAAAACTGTAACCCTAGAGCTTACCACCAGCCAAATATGCATGTAGTGATAGCATTTATCATGTTCATTACTCTTGTGTTACCTTGCCAGCATATTCCATGTGCTGACCCATTTCAGGCTGCAAAATTCATGTTGCAGACTTTTCACACGACGAGTAAGGAGCCATAGGTCGTTGTCTTTCACTCAGTGATGTCGTTAGAGTTGATGGACTCACTTTATCTTCCAAGCCTTCTGCTGTTATCGTATTAGATGGCATTAAGCCATATTTATTGTAATAAGTTCTCTTTTGAGACATTCGATGTAATAAGTGTGTGATTGCTACTCTGTTATAAATCCTCGAGTATTGTGTGTGTCAGCATTACCGATCCAGGGATGACACTGATGCACAGAGATCAGACTATTTGAGGTCTGGTCGCTACAAGATGGTATCAGAGCACACGCTGACTGTAGGACACGACCACTAAGCTAAAACCCTAGATCACTACTCTCTTCTCATTTCTGACTCCTCTCCCTTTTCTACTCTTTAGGATGGTGGATGGAAGGAACAAGTTCACTCAACCGGATGAAGATACGCCTTTTGGACGACACTTGAAGGAAGTTACTAGGTACCTAAACAACGGAATACCAAGCTTCACCGGGACCTACAACGCCACTTTACGAGAAGAGGAGCGCTGGATGATTCGATTTCAAGTTCTAGGAAGGATGTTCGTGCCAGTCACTGAGCCCATAGAGTTCTCCTTTGATGCACCAACCTGGAGTCTAGGCAAGAGCATGGCAGCCCACATCACCATGGGATGCATTGGAGAAGTTTACCACAAGGATCTCAAGGATACTATCTACCAGATTTGTGGGCGCCGAGATGAGCAATGGGAGATGATCAGCACTAGCAAGGATAGATCTATTGCCGCTTTCATCCAGGAGTTAAACTAGTACATTCGTCGCTAGGAGAACCAGATGTGCGCAGGCATGATACATCTGAAGAAGGCAATAACCAGGATCACGGAGCTGGAGGAAGAACTCAAGTCTACACGTGATGGATACGAGGAGGAAATGACGATACTAGTGGAGATGAATGACAATCTAACAAGGAAGCTAGGAGTATTCATGGGAGACCCCGCGCCAGGAGGAGAAGACGACGATTCCACTTGCCCGGAGAACTACATCATCATTGACGACACCGACTCGGACCCCGACGATAGCGACGATGACTTTGTTGATGAAGATGGAGCAGATATTATGGAGTCTTCCACCGATCAATTTTTCTAGCCGACCACCATATCAGTAGTAGTATTCCCCCATGTATATAGATTAGACCGAGCACTTTTGTAACGATAGTTACACCAATTGTATGCCCTTGTTTGAATTGATTGAAGTGATATGATTTTCTTTGTCTCATGAGCATATGGGTAGTGCTTTCTCAGTAGACCTCATTCTATTCTATTCTCGTCCCTCTGAACCCTCTGATGCCTCCGAGACATGACCACGGATTTACTTTCCCACCGGAGCTCACTTAGTTGATCCAGCAGCAGAATTCCTTGATGCAATTGTTAGTTCAGAACCAAGGCAACAACAACAACAACCCACCACCACCTCCTCCAGTTGACAACTTAGTTCGTTTTCTGAGGTTGCAGCCATCGGTGTTCTCGAGTAGCACTGAGCCGATAGTTGCAGATGATTGGCTACGCAAGATTGGAAGGGAGTTGACCACTACAGGATGCACATATGCTGAGAAGGTGTGGTTTGCCGCACACCAATTGGATGGACCAGCAGCCTCATGGTGGGAGAGTTACACAGCCACTTTTCCTATAGCCAATGTCACTTGGGAGCAGTTTCAGCAAGCATTCTGTACCGCCCATGTATCAGCAGGAGCCATGAAGAAGTGCGAGTTTCGCAACATACGCCAAGGAGGACGCACCGTTGGTCAGTATGTGGATGACTTTAGTAAGCTAGCATGTTATGCCCCAGATGACGTTGCCACAGATGCCGCGAAGCAGGAGAAGTTTCTAGAAGGACTGAATGGTGAGCGGAGCATGCAGTTGATGGTAGCAACTTTCACCAACTACCAGGAGTTGGTAGATAGAGCTCTCATGATTGAAGGGAAGCAGCAGCAGATTGACAACCGCAAGAGGAAGTATGGACAAGGGAAATACAATTCTGGAGCTCAGCAGAGACACCATTTTACCCCGAACTCGGGAGGACCTCTTAAACATAACCATGGAGGTCACAACCACAATGGAGGGATTCCGCACAACCATAGTGGCCCCAGGAATGGGAATGGTAATGGAGGAGGTAACGGCCAAAACCGTACAAACCCGACAAAGCCCGCCAAGAAGGATCTAAGTCATATTTTATTGCATTTTGGTTCGATCCTAGAAATTCTACGCAACTCAAGGACCCACGGAGAGAGTTGGGGATTTCGTTATTTTCATATTGAGTTTTCTCAAATTTTGAAAAGAGGATCGTTTGATTTTAATTATTTTCTCTTCGAATATTTCTTTTATGAAAATAAAAGAGTGGGGATAAAATGACTTCCCCAAAATAAATAAATATTGGAGATTTAATATTAAAATCAAATAAGATTTTATTCGGAGTTTTTTTCGCTATTTTATTTGAATTAGGAAAAAATTACGTTTTTGAAAATTGCATTAGAGGCCCAAATAAATGCTCACCTTGTCCGTTAGATTTTTAGAGGACGGGGAAAAATTATTTTAGGATTTTTGGAGTCCGTTTAGTATTTCTTTTCTTTGTTTTTCTGAGCGGAATTATTAAAAAAAGTCAACCGACCTAACCGGGCCATGTCCGCCTGGGACACTAGCCCGGCCGTCCTTTAAAGCCGCGGAGGCCCGAGCCGCTAGAGCCTCGCCCGAAACCCTAGCCCGAGGCCGCCGCCAGCCGCCGCCGCCGCCGCTGCTCGCCGTCGGAGCCCGCCGCCGAGCCGCATCGCCGCCCTGCCGCCCGGCGGAGTTCTCGCCGCCGCCGTCGTAACGAACGCCAAGGTAGCCACCGGTTTTCTTCGGAAAACCGATCGGTTTTTTTGAAACCCTAGATCTAGATCGGTTCGTTTTTTTGGTTTAGCTTATTTAGCGAACGCACATTCGTACGTTCATTTTAACAAACGGTTTTCAGCCATTAGCCACAGACAACGAACGTTCGTTCGTTAGTCTGTTCGTCAGTTCTTCTTTTTCCAGGGTTTTTCCGTGATTATTTCAGATTGGAAGGGAGTTGACCACTGCAGGATGCACATATGCTGAGAAGGTGCGTTTTGCCGCGCACCAATTGGATGGACCAGCAACCTCATGGTGGGAGAATTACACAGCCACTTTTCCTATAGCCAATGTCACTTGGGAGCAGTTTCAGCAAGCATTCCGTACCGCCCATGTATCAGCAGGAGCTATGGCCATGAAGAAGCACGAGTTTCGCAACTTATGCCAAGAAGGACGCACCGTTGATTAGTATGTGGATGACTTTAGTAAGCTAGCATGTTATGCCCCAGATGACGTTGCCACAGATGCCGCGAAGCTGGAGAAGTTTCTGGAAGGACTGAATGGTGAGCTGAGCATGCAGTTGATGGTAGTAACTTTCACCAACTACCAGGAGTTGGTAGATAGAGCTCTCATGATTTAAGGGAAGCAGCAACAGATTGATAACCGCAAGAGGAAGTATGGACAAGGGAAATACAATTTTGGATCTCAGCAGAGACACCATTTTACCCCGAACTTGGGAGGACCTCTTCTGCATAACCATGGAGGTCACAACCATAATGGAGGGATTCCGCACAACCATAGTGGCCCCAGGAATGGGAATGGTAATGGAGGAGGTAACGGCCAAAACCGTACCAACCCGGCAAAGCCCGCCAAGAAGGATCTAAGTCACATTACTTGCTTCAAGTGCGGGAAGAATGGACATTATTCCATGAAATGTTCTGAAGCAAAGAATGGCAATGGCAATGGAAGCTCTGGGAAGAAGCCCAACCCTTTCAAGTTTCAATAGGGGACAAGTGAATCATGTGAACGTGGAGGAGGTTGAAACGCAACCGGATGCTGTAATAGGTAAGTTTATGATTAAGTCATTTACTGTAATCGTTCTTTTTGATACTGGTGCATTATAACGCCCTCGATGCGGCTATATCTCCCACGTGTCGAAGCACGACTTAGAGGCATAACCGCATTGAAAGAAATGTCGCAAGTGAGGTAATCTTCACACAACCCATGTAATACATAAGGGAAAGAGATACATAGTTGGCTTACAATCGCCACTTCACACAATACATGAATAAAGCATTACATCATCCAGATACACACAAGGTCCGACTACGGAACCAAAATAAAAGAAGACTACCCCAAATGCTACACAGATCCCCAATCGACCCCAACTGGGCTCCACTACTGATCAACTAGAACGAAGCAACACAAAGGACAAGATCTTCATCGAGCTCGTCCTTGAGCTTGGTTGCGCCATCTGCACGATTTCATCGGCACCTAAAAACTGGTTTTGGAAGTATCTATGAGTCACGGGTACTCAGCAATCTCACACCCTCGCGATCAAGACTATTTAAGCTTATAGGAAGGGTAAAAGGTATGAGGTGGAGCTGCAGCAAGCGACTAGCATATATGGTGGCTAACATACGCAAATGAGAGCGAGAAGAGAAGGCAAAAGCACGGTCGAACAACTATGATCAAGAAGTGATCCTAGAACAACCTACGTCAAGCATAACTCCAACACCGTGTTCACTTCCCGGACCCCGCCGAGAAGAGACCATCACGGTAACACACGCGGTTGATGTGTTTTAATTAAGGTCAATGTCGGTGTCAAAACTGGCGGATCTCGGGTAGGGGGTCCCGTACTGTGCGTCTAGGCCGGATGGTAACAGGAGACAAGGGACACGAAGTTTTTCCCAGGTTCGGGCCCTCTCGATGCAGGTAAAACCCTACGTCCTGCTTGATTAATATTGATGATATGGGTAGTACAAGAGTAGATCTACCACGAGATCAGAGAGGCTAAACCCTAGAAGGTAGCCTATGGTATGATTGTTGATGTGTATGTTGTCCTACGGACTAAAACCCTCCGGTTTATATAGACACCGAAGAGGGTTAGGGTTACACAAAGTCGGTTACAATGGTAGGAGATCTGAATATCCGTATCGCCAAGCTTGCCTTCCACGCCAAGGAAAGTCCCTTCCGGACACGGGACGAAGTCTTCAATCTTGTATCTTCATAGTCCAGGAGTCCGGCTGAAGGTATAGTCCGGCTATCCGAACACCCCCTAATCCAGGACTCCCTCAGTAGCCCCTGAACCAGGCTTCAATGACGACGAGTCCGGCGCACAGATTGTCTTCGGCATTAAAAGGCGAGTTCCTCCTCCAAGTACTTCATAGAAGATTTTAAACACAAAGATAGTGTCCGGCTCTGCAAAATAAGTTTTCCACATATTGCCATAGAGAGAATAATATTTACACAAATCTAATCTGCTGACGTATTCCGTAGTGTGACACACCACGGCCAAGCCTTTATCCGAGTCGTTTTATTACCCCGCCTCAGTGCGTCATGCGAGGCGGTTTCCTTGGCACATCTTGTTAAAGAAGAGATCGTGTCCCCTTATTCCGGGATTCTCATCAATACGGGCGTGGATAACCCAACCGCTTCTAGGACTCCTAGATTATAGGCAAGTCCAAACGGACACGGAGAGGACGCTTGATATTCACCCTCTTTATAAAGGGACGAGGCTTTTATTTTTCCCTCCCATGCTCAATCGAATCCTTCCCCCACCTGAAGATCAAATGCCCAAAGTTCAGGTCAGGTGCTCCGAACCTTCAGTCATGTCCGGATCTAGCCTTCAAGGCCGATGGGTGCCTTCCTCCATCACGGAAGAAGACATCAAAAAGTTGAGGGAGGCCAGATATCTGACCGCCGAGATTCTTCATCGGCTGCCTCCCCGGGAGCAGGCCGTCCCCTCCCCCGAACCCAACGAGAGTGTCGTGTTCGTCTCCCACTTCCTCTGAGGTCTAGGCCTTGCTTTGGATCCTTTTGTCAGGGGCTTGATGTTTTACTACAGGCTAGATTTCCATGATCTAGCTCCGGACTCCTTTCTTCATATCACGACATTTATTGTTGTGTGCGAGGCCTTCCTCCGGGTTACCTCTCACTTTGGCCTATGGCTCAAGACTTTTGAAGTAAAGCCGAAGATGATCGAGGGGCAACATGCAGCGTGTGGAGTTGCCTCAATACGCAAGATAACGGGAGCTTCATGGCCCAAAGGTTCCATTCCGGAGGTGTCTGAATTGTGGCAACAGGAGTGGTTCTACATCACGGCTCCTAGAAGTGCCAAGTGGGCGGCGGCCCCTGTTTTCCGCCCGGGCCCTCCACCACAACTGATGTCATGGATTAGCAGAGGATTGAGCTGGGGTCCAGCCAAGGACGTGCCTATACTGCAAAGCCGCATTCAAGATCTCTTCAATGGAGATTTCAGTTTGGTTGCGGTAACACAAGTTATGCTGGTTCGTCAAGTCCAGCCTTGCAAATGCCGGCCCCTTCGCTTGTGGGAGTTCAATCCCAAGGGACCGCGCGCCATTCAAAATTTCCTCGGCCTGACGCACGAGGAGATGTACAAGTCGTTCTTCGGACCTCAAGTGGAGTGTCCGGAAATCACCGAGGACGTGGGCCTGAGTAGTAGCCGCGCCGCCGAACAGGTAAGGCACCTTCCGACCGAACGTACTACCTCTCCTTTGATACGAAGTTATTTCTGAGAGTTTGCTTTTTGACCAGGACTTGCTAACGAAGGCGAAGTTGATTCGGTGCTCGGCCCCCCTCCCTGAGGGTTTGGAAAATCCGGTATTGGAAAAGATGCTCCAGGTCGCACCTTGCCCGGAGCCCTTGAAGGAAAATGCGGGCGGTCGCGGGCCCCCAACGCTGCCCACTCTATCCGAGGGAGCGAGCGTCTCCATGAAGGAAGACGACCAGAAGGGGAAAAGGATTGCGTCCGGGGATTCGGAAGCCGAAGCTTCCAAACGGGAGAAGAAGTCTCCCACAGAGGGTCCTACCCCGGGGGGTGCGGTTGCCGCACAAAGTCCGCGGGGGGATCAATTCTCCCACAAGTCGTAAGTGACCCAAAATACCTTAATAGTACAAGTATGCCATCTTTTCTTCTGAGAAAATAACCACCGCATATATCTTTGCAGTTCGGTCCTTAGCCCCTCTGAAATGAGCTCGTCTTCGGGGGATCTTCTTCCAGAGATGATGGAGAGCGAAACGCCTCCTCCGGACTCCTCCACTCCGGAAGCGGGCGACCCTGAAGTGTCATCGCGGAGGGCCTCTCTGAGTCCGGCGAGGCCAGAAGATAATCCCGTCGACCCCCGAAGCTCCCAGTGTCCGGCTCCCGAAGAGAGCAGACAAAAGAGTCCGGCACCGTCTAGTGTGCGGTCGGATGTTCTGAGGGAGTTGGTGGGGTGAGCGGCCATCTCAGATGAACACCATGTGCTGATGAATACGGTGATGGAGAGAATCTCGTCCGCCGAAAGCGGATTGCATAAAGCTTTTATGAGTCTACTGACAGGTTTTGAGGTACGTAAAATAATGTATGATAATCCTACACATGCTAAGTGTGCCCTGTGTAGATAGTAGCCCCTGAGACTCTGGTTGTCGTCGGGAACGACGACGATCAGAGGATCATAATCCCAGGTAGTAACCATACTGCCTCTATGAGCAGGTGATGGAAGCTCCGGTGGCTAGCCGTACTAGCGAGTTTGCCCATTTAAGACGGCAGTTGGATGCAGCAGACGCCAACATCGAGCTTGTTAACAAAAGGCTTGACGAGGCACAGGTAAGTGTTATTATCTAGTAAACGCCGCATAGTAAGAGCAGCATGAAGCCAGTATATTTAACATGTTATGACCGCAGATGGAGCTGCCACTGTTGAAGCCTTGAGGGCGGAACTTGCCCGAGCCAAGGAACAAGCGAAATTGGGTAATGCGGCTGCTTTGAAGGCGGCCGAAGAGTTGTGAGCCGAGAATGTCGCGCAAGGCGAGAGCCGAGATAAGATGGCCAATATGGCCACAGAATTAAAAGCCGCCGTCGAACGTTGCCAGGTTCTTGAAAAGGAAAACCAGGCGAAGGCATCGGACCTTGAGAAGGCTACTGCAACGAGAAAAGACCTCCGCTCTGCTATGAGGGCAAAGAAGGAGGAGCTGCGGGAAGCCGGGGATATTGTAGCTAGGAAATCCTTTATGTTGCAGAGGAAGTTCGGAAATCCACGGTATGCCCCTCTGGATCGGCTGTGGAGTTCGGAGGATGTGTATATGGATTTGGCGACGAGCGCTGCCGATGCGGCCAAGTACTTCCAGAGTCAGACGAACCGTGAATTAGACCAGCTATTTTGGAAACAATTCCATTCTCCCGAGCGTCCGCTTTCATTGACTGACCAATTAGCCGAATGGGCCGAACTAAATAGGTTGTCCGGACTCTCCATGAGGTCTGTTGTGGATCAGCTATGGCCGGAAAGGTCAAAACCGAACAGCTATTTCAGCTTGGTGCAGCAGTTCCTTGACGTGGTGACGCGCATAAATGCGATGAAGAGGTCGGCGTGCATAGAAGGCGCACGAATGGCCTTTGCCCGTGTTAAAGCATACTGGGCAGAGATGGATGCTACCACTGTTGCAGCGCAGGATTCGGCCATAGGTCGAAGGGCTGCTGAGCACTACTTTGAGGAAGTTCTTGAGGGTGCTCGTTTGATAGAGACCCAGTGCTCAAAAAATATTATGTTTGAGTGATATGTAATCTCATTGTAAGCGAAATGCTTTTATAAATTTTCATAAGGCTACTTTTATACTTTTGCCTGAAAGTAATATGATGCCTCCTGGGCGGCCGTTTATGTATACATGTGTATAACCTGAAAGATTGCAGTCGTCGGCTTCAACCCCCACGCATATAATGCGGAGGTGCTCGCAAAGACATGCGTTCACACTTAACCCAACGTCTTGTTCCTATAAAGGAGGTGATAGCGGAGCGAGCGAGGCAACCGGACTATAATGCTTTAACACTTTCACTTAGCCATAGGAGTTTGACAGTGGGGCTACTAGATAGCCCCTGGTGGCTCCACACTCTCCCGATCCCGGGGTGCGTACATGCCTGGCCGGGAAACGGCCCTTCGTTAAGGCGGAGGAATCCTAACATTCCCATAGGTCGTCGAGTGGTTGACCAGTCTCACGCTATATCATGACAGTCAGTTTTCGGCTTTCTCTACTGAGGTGCTTGTCTGGATGAACCAGGGCACAATCGCAGTAGTTCTCCTGGTGCTACCTTAGCCGGTAAAGCGGAACGTAAGGCACCAAAACACAGGAGCCGGGAAAACCCAACATTTGACCAAAGACAATGATTCGGAGCTGATGCATATAGGGCCAAACTCGCGCCGCCGAACACTCCCTAAGGTATTCGGTCTTTGTGGTATAAATCGGGCCTAAAGAATGGCCTTTGTAAGAAGCCCCTTGTGTCCAGGTACGTGCATTGTTCTGGCGTGGCCACATGCCAAGACGTCAGCATCCTTCTCAACGGTGGATATGTATCAACAAGAGACAGTAAAAAAGGTTTACGCAAGGTCTTAATCTAAAAAGAATCCTTGGGGCGGGTCCCTGCTGCACGTCTGCGCCTGTGTCTCCGTTGTGCCGTATCCTGGACAGGTGTAGCACGATGATCGTCTCTAAAAGAGAGGAATTTGGGTGAAAAGGTTGTCGTGCAAAAAGATAGTTTTCTAAAGAAACCATGTGTAATTCAAGATGAGAAGAAATTGCCACTTGTCTACGTGTGTGGAGCCCCTTGTATTGAAAAATAGGGGTGTGACCGTTTATTCGGTATAAGTAGTGGCGCCAGACTTGATTAGTTGTGTCTGAGGTCTTGACGACCTATTGGATGCTTTCGCTGTTCCGGGCGCCTTTAGTGTGCGGCTGCCAAGGCAACCTCACTCTCTTCGGCGCGCAGAGATCGCTTGATATTTCCATGCACTGAAATGATGCCTCGTGGACCGGGCATCTTGAGTGTGAGGGAGGCGTAGTGTGGTATTGCATTAAAGCGAGCGAAAGCTTTGCGTCCGAGCAGTGCTTGATAGCCACTTTGAAATGGAGCGATGTGGAAAGTTAAATGCTCGCGATGGAAGTTATCGGGGGAGCCGAATATAACTTGTAGTAGGAGGGAGCCCGTGCAACGAGCCCCTGGGCCTGGCGTTACTCCTTTAAAGGTAGTGTTGCTATGGCGAATTTGTGTTGGGTCTAACCCCATCCCACGGATTGTATCCTCATATATTAGGTTTAGGCTGCTGCCGCCGTCCATCAAGACTCGTGTGAAGTGATATCCGCCAATTACTGGGTCTAACACCAGGGCAGCCCATCCTGCATGTCGGATACATGCTGAGTAATCGCGATGGTCGAAAGTGATCGGTTGAGATGACCGGTGGCAGGACTTCGCGGTGATAGGCACTTGGGTATATTTTTCTGGGAGTGCCGCATTGCTTTTTCCCTTGATCACGTGTAACACGTTTACTGTTTTGACTTCGGGTGGAAATTTCTTTTGTTCCCCCGTGTCTCGCTTGGGAGGTTCGTCCTCGTCTTCACTTGGTGTATCCTCCCCCTTGTGTATGGCGTTGAGCTTGCCAGACTGCTTGAAGACCCAACATTCTCGGTGGGTATGATTAGCAGGTTTGCCAGGGGTACTATGGATCTGACATACTTGGTCCAGAATTTTTTTGAGGCTGGACAGTTCATCCCTGGTGCTTTTAGGGGGCGGCTTTTGACCTGGCCGAGAGACTTTGAATCCGGCATTTACTGCCGTGCCCTTCGTGTTGTCTTCTTTATTCCGGCGTTTGTTATTGCTGTTGCGCCGTGATTTCTCGTTTCCATCTCTAACTTCAGATGTATTGGGATCGCTGGTGCTGCATCTGGCTAGTCAGCTGTCCTCACCCGCGCAAAAGCGGGTCATGAGGTTTGTTAATGCAGCCATCGTTCTCGGCTTATTTTGGCCGAGGTGTCTGGCAAGCCATTCGTCACGGACACTATGCTTGAAAGCCGCTAAGGCTTCGGCGTCCGGACAGTCGACAATCTTGTTCTTTTTAGTAAGAAACCTATTCCAAAGCTTTCGGGCTGACTCTCCGGGCTGTTGAGTTGTATGACTCAGATCATCCGCATCCAGAGGTCGGACATAAGTCCCTTGAAAATTTGCCCGAAAGGCGTCTTCGAGCTCTTCCCAACTTCCAATGGAGCTTTCGGGGAGGCCTTTGAGCCAGTGACGACCTAGCCCTTTGAGCTTGAGGGGTACGTACTTGATGGCGTGGAGATCATCTCCTCGAGCCATATGGATATGAAGGATGTAGTCCTCAATCCATACCCCCGGGTCTGTTGTTCCGTCGTATGCCTCTATGTTTACAGGCTTGAATCCCTCTGGAAATTCATGGTCTAGCACCTCATCGGTGAAAACAGGGGATGTGCGGCACCCCTGTAGCTGGGTGTGCCGCGTTGTTCGGATGTTTGTTGTGTTGCATTGTATGCTGGGGCGCGCTTGCATGGTACATAGATGGATCTTGTTGCGCCGTCCTTTGGGTGCGAGCCCTCGCATGGGTCGCGTGTTGTATTGTGAGCGGCGTTGTATGTCGTTCTGTGTTGATAGAGGGGTCATCTATCCGACCAGGTGGCTGCTTTGATATTTGGTTATGGGGGGTCGGAGGCCTCCTCATCGAATTCAGGTAGCAGCTTCCGCTTTGGGTAGCTCTTTGAGGGGCGATCGTCGCCGTACATTGCTGCTATATTGAGTATTTTACTCCATCTGAATTGGAGTGTGTTTTGCGCGGCCTTGAGCCTTTGCTTCTGCTTTTTAAGGCTCCTCGCGGTGGCAACGAGCCTTTTGCGGGCATTCTGATGCTCCAGGTGCCTGTCCGGCGTTATGTCGTCCGGACCATTATCCTTGATAGGATTTGTTTGTTCGGTTTGAATATCCGGATTGCCGTTGTCCGGCAGCGGTTCACCCTGCTCCAGCGCTGGGTCTGTGTGATCGCTATTTCTGTCGAGGCGGGATTTGGGGCGGCGCTTGCGTCGCCGTTTTGACTGCTTTTCGAGGGAGCAAGCCTTCGGTGCGTCCTTCCGCTCCTCGTCGTCATCTTTTGGTGTGTCCACCATGTATACGTCATATGACGAGGTGGCATTCCAGGGCCCAATAGGCGCTGGTTCTTCGTTGTCTCCTTCATCGGCGTCCATACCGTTGATGTCTTCGGAGTCGAGGTCGAGCATGTCGGTTAGGTCGTCGACAGTGGCTACAAAGTGGGTGGTGGGTGGGCTTTGAATTTCTTCATCGTCCATGCCCCAACCTTGCTGATCGTAGTTCGGCCAGGGCTCTCCTAATAAAGAGAGAGACTTTAGTGTCTTCAGAATATCGCCGAAAGGCGAGTGCTGTCTGCGGCAGTGAACTCCATGATCGGTGCCCAATCGGATTCGATTGGCAGGGGCGCGGAGGGTTCGGAGTCCGGAGAGGAGTCCGGATCCTTGGAGTCACGAGTCTCGCAGAGTACGGGGCTAGCGTTCGGCTCAATCGCCATTGGGGTCGCAGCCCCTGAGGTGGCGTCCAACCGCCCATCCTCGATCGGCGCAGTTGGCTCCGAATTAAGGGTCGAAGCTGATGCGGGTGCGGCCCCCAGGGCATTGTTCGGTGGCAGAGCTAGATCATGCTCGTCGGGACAATGCGGCGCGCTCGGCAGTGGCTCGACTCCGTCGAAGATCAAGTCCCTGCGGATGTCAGCCGTGTAGTTTAAGCTTCCAAATCTGACCTGACGGCCAGGGGCGTAGCTTTCGATCTGCTCCAGATGGCCAAGTGAATTGGCCCGCAGTGCGAAGCCACCGAAGACGAAGATCTGTCCGGGGAGGAAGGTCTCACCCTGGACTGCATTGCTATCGATGATCGTAGGAGCCATCGAGCCTGATGGCAACGACACAAAGGAACTCCCAATGAAAGCAACAATGTCAGTGTCAAAACCGGCGGATCTCGGGTAGGGGGTCCCGAACTGTGCGTCTAGGCCGGATGGTAACAGGAGGCAAGGGACACGAAGTTTTACCCAGGTTCGGGACCTCTCGATGGAGGTAAAACCCTACGTCCTGCTTGATTAATATTGATGATATGGGTAGTACAAGAGTAGATCTACCACGAGATCAGAGAGGCTAAACCCTAGAAGCTAGCCTATGGTATGATTGTTGATGTGTATGTTGTCCTACGGACTAAAACCCTCCGGTTTATATAGACACCGGAGAGGGTTAGGGTTACACAAAGTCGGTTACAATGGTAGGAGATCTGAATATCCGTATCGCCAAGCTTGGCTTCCATGCCAAGGAAAGTCCCTTCCGGACACGGGACGAAGTCTTCAATCTTGTATCTTCATAGTCCAGGAGTCCGGCTGAAGGTATAGTCCGGCTATCCGAACACCCCCTAATCTAGGAGTCCCTCAGTCAACTTCAGGTTTTCTACAACCAGACATTAACAAATTCCCATCTGCCCATAACCGCGGGCACGACTTTCGAAAGTTCAAAACCCTGCAAGGGTGTCCCAACTTAGCCCATCACAAGCTCTCACGGTCAATGAAGGATATTCCTTCTAGCGGGAAGACCTGATCAGACTCGGAATCCTGGTTACAAGACATTTCGACAATGGTAAAACAAGACCAGCAAAGCCACCCGAATGTGCCGACAAATCCCGATAGGAGCTGCACATATCTCTTTCTCAGGGCACACCAGATTGTCCAAGGTTCCGGTAGGCCAACCCAGAGTTGCCCCTGGTGGCCACCGGCAGCTGACAGGTTGGACCAACACTCAGAGGAACACTGGCCCGGGGGTTTAAACAAAGATGACCCTTGAGCCGGCCGACTCAAGGGAAAGAAAAGGCTAGGTGGCGAATGTTAAACCAACGTTGGGCCTTGTTGGAGGAGTTTTATTCAAGGCGAACTGTCAAGGGGTTCCCATTATAACCCAACCACGTAAGGAACGCAAAATCCGGGAACATAACACCGATATGACGGAAACTAGGGCGGCAAGAGTGGAACAAAACACCAGGCATAAGGCCGAGCCTTCCACCCTTTACCAAGTATATAGATGCATTAATTAGATAAGAGATATTGTGATATCCCAACAAGTAAACATGTTCCAACAAGGAACAACATCTCCATGTTCCAACAAGGAACAAACTTCAATATTCACCTGCAACTAACAACGCTATAAGAGGGGCTGAGCAAAGCGGTAACATAGCCAAACAACGGTTTGCTAGGATAAGGTGGGTTAGAGGCTTGGCTTAACAATATGGGAGGCATGATAAGCAAGTGGTAGGTATCGCAACATAGGCATAGCAAAAGAGCGAGCATCTAGCAAGCAAAGATAGAATTGATTTCGAGGGTATGGTCATCTTGCCTGAAATCCTCCAAGGAAGAAGAACGAGTCCATGAAGAAGACAAACGGACGTAGCCAACGGATCCTCACAAACGCAACGTTACCGGATTACCGAGAAGAAGTACACCGGAAAGAAAGTAAACAACATAGTAAACAAACATCACATAAGCATGGCATGATGCGCGAACAAGTATGATGCATGTACGGCAAAGTGCACAAGCAACCCTACAAATTAAGTGGATCTCAATATGCAACTCCGTTGCATATTGAAGAAACACCACGTGACTTATTTAGTTCGATCTTGTTTATGTACCCAGCAATATTAAATGTTGTTAAACATGGCAAGAGGGTGAAGCAAAGTAAAACTACCTATCTAGTCAAGTTTAAATGAGGCCGGAAGCAACGAGCAACAATTCCGGAAAACCTCATGTGCAATATTTTAGGTTTGGTACTGTTCTTCCCTAAACACAATTTTAGAGTTATTAAACATGCAAAGTGAGTACACCATGTTAAACTAGGCATTTTTCTACCCCATTTACATATAAAGTTTATTTAAAACCGAGCTACGGTTATTTAGTTATGAATTAAACCGTTTTATCAAGTTATTTAAGCAAATTTAAACAAACAACATTTTAAACATAGATGAAAGTTGCATATTATGAAACTAGACAAGATTCTAAGCATTTTTCATATATAAAGTTTTTACATGTGATGCTTAGTTTGTGAGATATTAAATGTATGAACATGAGGGTCTTTTCTGTAAAACTGGCACTCTCTGGAAAAATGATAAAATCACAGATCTAAAAAACAAATGGGCCGAATCTGAACAGTGCACTGGGCGCTCACCAAGGGCCAAGGCCCAGTCAATGCAAAGGCTGGAGGAGGCCGGTTGGGCTGCTAGGCGCGCATCTGGACCGAGCGAGAAGGGGAGGCATGGTCCAGCGAGGCAACGTGCGGGTCAACGCAGGGACGAGGCGAGCGAGCTGCTGCTGCTCATTTCTGAAGACGGGAACAGCAGCAGGTTCAAGCGCCGATGGTGGGCACGATGGACTTCGGCGACGTGGGCCCAAGGAACGGAGGGAGTGCAGCGAGGGAGATGGCCGGCGTTCTTAGGCGTGGAGAGGCACGGCTGGAAACAGGGGCGGCTGGATCCGACCAACAGTGACGATGAGAAGATCCCGGCGGCAGCGGCATGCTCCTGCGGACAGAGAGAGAGAGAGAGAGAGAGACAGGCTCGGGTGAGTGGGGAGGAGAGAAGGGAGAAGAAGGACGCGAGGAGAGCGCGGGGAAGGAAAGGGCAGCCTTGCTGGAGTTCATTTTGGCAGGTCTGGGCGGCGGACGGGGCATCTTCGGCGGTGGCGCTGGTCCATGGCGGCAGGTGGTCGAGGTCGAGGGGCTCCGGCAACGACGGTGAGCGAGGCAAGGCGGGTGCAGCGGGACTGGTGGCGGGGCAGGAGACCGCATCTTGGCGCGGCGGTGCTCGTGGCAGCAGAGGACGACTACGGCGAGGCAAAAAGGAGCGGACGAAGCTGCGGGTGTGCATGGCATCCTGTGAAAGTTCAGAGAGAGGGAGAGAACTGCGTGAGAGGGAGAAAGCAGAGGGAGGGAGGAGGAATAGGGGGAGGCGGCAAGGGCCCTGGCCTGACGCAGCGGCGCTGCTCCGGCGAAGCCGTCGTCGGCTGGTGGTGCTCTGGCCGGGGCTCTCGGGAGGAGGAGGCTAGGGGCACAGCCACGGGACTGCGGGAGGAGGCTGCGGCTTGTTGTGGTTGGGCGGCGGCGGAAATCAAGGGAGTTGGTCGAGCCGGGTTGGATCTAGCAGGAGAGGAAAACGAGGAGGGGATCGAGAGGGGCTGGTGATTGGTGGGTTTGGATCGGGAGGGATCCCGAGAGAGTGGCGGCGGTGCTAGGGACAAGCCTCCTAGGTTTTAGGGTTAGGCTAGATTTGGTAGGTGGTGGTCTATAAATATAAGGAAAAAAGGAGTTTGGATCCTCCGATCGAAATCGTACGGTTCAGAAAGAATAGGCTAGGGAGTCCAAATAATAAAACGGTGACGTTTTGTAGATGTTAGGGGATGATCCGGACACAGCGGTAACGACTGTCCAGGTCGGGTCCGGGACAGATTTCGGACGCACGCAGGAGGAGGTCCGCGGACTGACGAGAGAGGTTAGGTAGGGCCTGGTGGTGACAGGTAGACTATATAGACGGTCTTGAGCTGAGAGAAGAGAAGAGAGAGAGGTCCCGACAGCAGTTTTCGGAGACCGAAAACATGTGACGTTAGACCGGTAGCGATGCCGCTATAGTTATCCGTTGGGGTGCAAACGGACTCCGAATGCAATGAAATTTGGCAGGCGGCCTACCTACACTAAAATAAGACCGCACGCCAACTTTCAATCCATTCCGAGAACATTTTCCGGCCACTTATAAAATAATATTTCGGACATGCCGCGGGCGCGTGCAAGTGTGTCCGGGCTCAGAACGGACAACGGACGGAACGAGGAGACCGGGACGGATGCAAGTTTTGAAAACATGATGATGCAATGCGGATGATGACATGGCAAGATGCAACACGCAAGCAAATGACAAGGCAACAACAACGAAACACCAAAAGACACCTGGCGCAACGGTCTCGGGGCGTCACAACACTCCACACTACGAGAGGATCTCGTCCCGAGATCTAGAATGGCATCGGAGGGAAAACGGAAAAGAAAGAGAAGAGGTAAAACTAAGTTGCTTCTTTGACCATTGAGTGAAACCACGAACCTTGAAAAGGTTAAGCCATTCTCGAGAAAATAATACAACGGAGATGAACGAAGTTGAAGACCACTCCGTTAGAAAAGAGGAAGAAGGAACATTACCGGAACCTTGTCGGTTGAAAGACCTGAGAAAAAGGGTTGCAATGGACAAGAAGTACATCCAAACACTCCGGTAGAAACGAGATGAAAGACTTGATAAGATGAAAATAACTTGAGCAAAGGGCACAACACTCCGGTTGGATGGATAAGCAAGGAAAAAACATGATCTTGGCAATCGAGATGATAGGACGAAGAGAGCAACGTCACAATGCCTCCGGAATGAAAGAAAAGAAGATAGATCGTCAGCATTAGAGATCGGAGAAAGAAATGACAACTCTCGCAAATAGAATTGAAAGAGCGTGCCTACGAAGAAAAAGTTGAACGGAGTTCTTGGAAAACCAACAATGAAAAGAGTAAGCTTGTTGTGGGCTTATGGAAAACATCTCAAAACTATGAGGTGAAATTCTGCCACTAACGAAAAATAATAGATTGGATTGATATCAACAAGGAGACGATAAACTTATTCACCGGAAGGATAAAAGAAGAACTTGGGTCATATATAAGCACTGTAATAGTAACAATCCTTAGGGAAGGATTTAGGTGAAATATAACCCAAGATAACTCCATCGAAGAGATTGATGGATTGAGAAGAGCTCATGCTCGAAGAAATTGATGGGTTGAAAAGATGACTAGAGCGAAGAGAAAATGATGGATTTAAATATGTCACTCTTGGAAAACTTGTGATCCATGAAACACGAAGGGAAATTATCAAAAATGACATAACACCACCTCAAAAAATGACATAATGAAGGGAAATCTTGATGAACACTTCGAGAAGGAATAAATCCTTTATGAACCATGATGCAGAATCTTCATGAAGAACTCCGGTAAACAAAAGAATGATCAAACGTAAGGAAAGAGAAGTTGAAAACACAAGGTGAATCCTTGTAATGATTTAGATGAATCTCCGTGGTGATATAATTGAAATAGGTTGGAACTCCGGGAAAGAAAGACGAGCACTTGAAACCAAGAATTTAATCATCGTGAACAAACTCCGGAAGAAAAGATTAACATATGGATGAAACAAGAATAAGAATTACATTATGCTTAACCTTCACCAATTAAATTGATGACAAGCAACGGGTTTGGCATACTACTTATTCTCGTAGAAAGGATTAAGATAGATATTGCGCAAACTTGAGGAAGGTCCTCAACGAACCACCGGTAGAATCGAAACAACGAATGAATTGATATGATAACGAAAGAAGAGGAATCTTGCACGAACCACCGTAAGAATTAAAATGGCTGAAAGGAAGATAAAGGAACACCGGTTAGAATTATGAAATGAACGAGGATACTTGAGAGAATTTAGATACAAGTGAACGAAGAGATTCTGAGATGATTAGAGAACACTTGAATGAAGCATCGATAAGATTTAGAGAAAGAGAGCTGAAAGCTGAGAATGAATAAATCTGAGATGATGGACTCCGGATGATCCAACTGAAAAGACTCCTAAATTGCTCCGGATAGGTGAAAAGAAATCTCACAACCGAAGAGAATTATGAGAGGATGGCAACAAGCTAGAATCACGAATCTTTGAAGAGAATGGAGCAAGGTTAAAGAGAAACTCTTCTTTGATCTTCAAAATCCGAGAAAAACGACGAGAAACACCACCAAATTGTTGAGGCACTCCGGAATGAAAATTAGAAAGGTTGAACCAACAATGAAAGAATTGAAATATCTTGGAGAAAGGCATTTGACTGATGATAACTCATTTTTACGTCAAACTTTGAAAAGAATTTGAGAATAACTCCGAGAAGAATAAGAAGAGTCAGGTAAGATTCTGGGAAAAGACCTATGGGGTAGGGCCCACTCAAAAGAAACATCGTAGAATGATTCAAAAGAGAGAAAGCTGTTGGGGAACGTAGTAATTTCAAAAAAATTCCTACGCACACGCAAGATCATGGTGATGCATAGCAACGAGAGGGGAGAGTGTAGTCTACATACCCTCATGGACCGACAGCGGAAGCGTTATGACAACGCGGTTGATGTAGTCGTACGTCTTCACGGCCCGACCGATCAAGCACCGAAACTACGGCACCTCCAAGTTCTAGCACACATTCAGCTCGATGATGATCCCCGGACTCCGATCCAGCAAAGTGTTGGGGAAGAGTTCCATCAGCACGACGGCGTGGTGACGATCTTGATGTTCTACTGTCGCAGGGCTTCGCCTAAGCACCACTACAATATTATCGAGGACTATGGTGGAGGGGGGCACCGCACACGGCTAAGAGAACGATCTTGAAGATCAACTTGTGTGTCTAGAGGTGCCCCCCTGCCCCCGTATATAAAGGAGCAAGGGGGAGGCCGGCCGGCCCTTGGGGCGCGCCAAGGAGGAGGAGTCCTCCTCCTGGTAGGAGTAGGACTCCCCTCTTTCCTAGTCCTACTAGGAGGGGGAAAGGAAGGGGGAGAGGGAGAAGGAAAGGGGGCGCCGCCCCCCTCTCCTAGTCCAATTCGGACCAGAGGGGGAGGGGGCGTGCGGCCCACCCTGGCCACCCCTCTCTCTCCACTAGGGCCCATAAAGCCCATTACTTCTCCCGGGGGGTTCCGGTAACCCTCCGGCACTCCTGTTTTCTCCAAAATCACTCGGAACACTTCCGGTGTCCGAATATAGCCGTCCAATATATCAATCTTTATGTCTAGACCACTTTGAGACTCCTCATCATGTCCGTAATCACATCCGGGACTCCGAACAAACTTCGGTACATCAAAATATATAAATTCATAATGAAACTGTCATCGTAATGTTAAGCGTGCGGATCCTACGGGTTCGAGAACAATGTAGACATGACCGAGACATGTCTCCGGTCAATAACCAATAGCGGAACCTAGATACTCATATTGGCTCCCAGAAATTCTACGAAGATCTTTTATCGGTTAGACCGCATAACAACATACTTTGTTCCCTTTGTCATCGGTATGTTACTTGCCCGAGATTCGATCGTCGGTATCTTAATACCTAGTTCAATCTCGTTACCGGCAAGTGTCTTTACTCGTTCTGTAATACATCATCTCGCAACTAACTCATTACTTGCAATGCTTGCAGGGTTTCTGTGATGTTCATTACCGAGAGGGCCCAGAGATACCTCTCCGACAATCAAAGTGACAAATCCTAATCTCGAAATACGCCAACCCAACATGTACCTTTGGAGACACCTGTAGAGCTCCTTTATAATCACCCAGTTACGTTGTGACGCTTGGTAGCACACAAGGTGTTCCTCCAGCAAACGGGAGTTGCATAATCTCATAGTCATAGGAACATGTATAAGTCATGAAGAAAGCAATAGCAACATACTAAACGATCGGGTGCTAAGCAAATGGAATGGGTCATGTCAATAACATCATTCTCCTAATGATGCGATCTCGTTAATCAAATGACAACACATGTCTATGGTTAGGAAACATAACCATCTTTGATTAACGAGCTAGTCAAGTAGAGGCACACTAGTGACGTTTAGTTTGTCTATGTTCACACAAGTATTATGTTTCCGGATAATACAATTCTAGCATGAATAATAAACATTTATCATGATATAAGGAAATAAATAATAACTTTATTATTGCCTCTAGGGCATATTTCCTTCAGTCTCCCACTTGCACTAGAATCAATAATGTAGATTTACACAGTAATGATTCTAACACCCATGGAGCTTTGGTGCTGATCATGTTTTGCTTGTGGAAGAGGCTTAGTCAACGGGTATGCTACATTCAGATCCATATGTATCTTGCAAATCTCTATGTCTCCCACCTGGACTAGATCCCGAATGGAATTGAAGCGTCTCTTGATGTGTTTGGTTCTCTTGTGAAATCTGGATTCCTTTGCCAAGGCAATTGCACCAGTATTGTCACAAAAGATTTTCATTGGACCCGATGCACTAGGTATGACACCTAGATCGGATATGAACTCCTTCATCCAGACTCCTTTGTTTGCTACTTCCGAAGCAGCTATGTACTCCGCTTTGCATGTAGATCCTGCCACAATGCTTTGTTTAGAACTACACCAACTGACAGCTCCACCGTTTAATGTAAACACGTATCCGGTTTGTGATTTAGAATCGTCCGGATCAGTGTCAAAGCTTGCATCAACGTAACCATTTACGATGAGCTCTTTGTCACCTCCATATATGAGAAACATATCCTTAGTCCTTTTCAGGTATTTCAGGATGTTCTTGACCGTTGTCCAGTGATCCACTCCTGGATTACTTTGGTACCTCCCTGCTAGACTTATAACAAGACATACATCAGGTCTGGTGCACAGCATTGCATACATGATAGAGCCTACGGCTGAAGCATAGGGAACATATTTCATTTTCTCTCTATCTTCTGCAGTGGTCGGGCATTGACTCTTACTCAATTTCACACCTTGTAACACAGGCACGAATCCTTTCTTTGCTTGATCCATTTTGAACTTCTTCAAAATTTTGTCAAGGTATGTGCTTTGTGACAGTCCAATTAAGCATCTTGATCTATCTCTATAGATCTTAATGCCCAATATGTAAGCAGCTTCACCGAGGTCTTTCATTGAAAAACTCTTATTCAAGTATCCCTTTATGCTATCCAAAAATTCTATATCATTTCCGATTAGTAGTATGTCATCTACATATAATATCAAAAATGCTACAGAGCTCTCACTCACTTTCTTGTAAATACAGGCTTCTCCAAAAGTCTGTACAAAACCAAATGCTTTGATCACATTATCAAAGCGTTTATTCCAACTCCGAGAGGCTTGCACCAGTCCATAAATGGATCGCTGGAGCTTGCACACTTTGTTAGCTCCCTTTGGATCGACAAAACCTTCCGGCTGCATCATATACAACTCTTCTTCCAGAAATCCATTCAGGAATGCAGTTTTGACATCCATCTGCCAAATTTCATAATCATAAAATGCGGCAATTGCTAACATGATTCGGACAGACTTAAGCATCGCTACGGGTGAGAAGGTCTCATCGTAGTCAATCCCTTGAACTTGTCGAAAACCTTTTGCGACAAGTCGAGCTTTGTAGACAGTAACATTACCGTCAGTGTCAGTCTTCTTCTTGAAGATCCATTTATTCTCAATTGCTTGCCTATCATTGGGCAAGTCAACCAAAGTCCACACTTTGTTCTCATACATGGATCCCATCTCAGATTTCATGGCTTCAAGCCATTTTGCGGAATCTGGGCTCACCATCGCTTCTTCATAGTTCGTAGGTTCATCATGATCTAGTAGCATGACTTCCAGAACAGGATTACCGTACCACTCTGGTGCGGATCTTACTCTGGTTGATCTACGAGGTTCAATAGAAACTTGTTCTGAAGTTTCATGATCATCGTCATTAGCTTCCTCGCTAATTGGTGTAGGTGTCACAGGAACCAGTTTCTGTGATGTACTACTTTCCAATAAGGGAGCAGGTACAGTTACCTCATCAAGTTCTACTTTCCTCCCACTCACTTCTTTTGAGAGAAACTCCTTCTCTAGAAAGTTTCCGAATTTAGCAACAAAAGTCTTGCCTTCGGATCTGTGATAGAAGGTGTATCCAATAGTTTCCTTTGGATATCCTATGAAGACACATTTCTTCGATGGGTTCGAGCTTATCAGGTTGAAGCTTTTTTTCACATAAGCATCGCAGCCCCAAACTTTAAGAAATGACAACTTTGGTTTCTTGCCAAACCATAGTTCATAAGGCGTCGTCTCAACGGATTTCGATGGTGCCCTATTTAGCGTGAATGCGGTCGTCTCTAAAGCATAACCCCAAAACGATAGCGGTAAATCAGTAAGAGACATCATAGATCGCACCATATCTAGTAAAGTATGATTACGACGTTCGGACACACCTTTACGCTGTGGTGTTCCGGTGGCGTGAGTTGCGAAACTATTCCGCATTGTTTCAAATGTACACCAAACTCGTAACTCGAATATTCTCCTCCATGATCAGATCGTAGGAATTTTATTTTGTTGTTACGATGATTTTCAACTTCACTCTGAAATTCTTTGAACTTTTCAAATGTTTCAGACTTGTGTTTCATTAAGTAGATATACCCATATCAGCTTAAGTCATCTGTGAAGGTGAGAAAATAACGATATCCGCCACGAGCCTCAACATTCATCGGACCACATACATCTGTATGTATGATTTCCAACAAATATGTTTCTCTCTCCATAGTATCGGAGAACGGTGTTTTGGTCATCTTGCCCATAAGGCATGGTTCGCAAGTACCAAGTGATTCATAATCAAGTGGTTCCAAAAGTCCATCAGTATGGAGTTTCTTTATGCACTTTACACCGATATGACCTAAACGGCAGTGCCACAAATAAGTTGCACTATCATTATCAACTCTGCATCTTTTGGCTTCAACCTTATGAATATGTGTGTCACTACTATCGAGATTTAATAAGAATAGACCACCCTTCAAGGGTGCATGACCATAAAAGATATTACTCATATAAATAGAACAACCATTATTCTCTGATTTAAATGAATAACCGTCTCGCATCAAACAAGATCCAGATATAATGTTCATGCTCAACGCTGGCACCAAATAACAATTATTTAGGTCTAATACTAATCCCGAAGGTAGATGTAGAGGTAGCGTGCCGACCGCGATCACATCAACTTTGGAACCATTTCCCACGCGCATCGTCACCTCGTCCTTAGCCAATCTTTGCTTAATCCGTAGTCCCTGTTTCGAGTTGCAAATATTAGCAACAGAACCAGTATCAAATACCCAGGTGCTACTGCGAGCATTAGTAAGGTACACATCAATAACATGTATATCATATATACCTTTGTTCACCTTGCCATCCTTCTTATCCGCCAAATACTTGGGGCAGTTCCACTTCCAGTGACCAATCTGCTTGCAGTAGAAGCACTCGGTTTCAGGCTTAGGTCCAGATTTGGGTTTCTTCTCCTGAGCAGCAACTTGCTTGCTGTTCTTTTTGAAGTTCCCCTTCTTCTTCCCTTTGCCCTTTTTCTTGAAACTAGTGGTCTTGTTGACCATCAATACTTGATGCTCCTTCTTTATTTCTACCTCCGCAGCTTTCAGCATTGTGAAGAGCTCGGGAATTGTCTTAACCATCCCTTGCATATTATATTTCATCACGAAGCTCTTGTAGCTAGGTGGAAGTGATTGGAGAATTCTATCAATGACGCAATCATCTGGAAGATTAACTCCTAACTGAATCAAGTGATTATTATACCTAGACATTTTGAGTATATGCTTACTGACAGAACTGTTCTCCTCCATCTTGCAGCTATAGAACTTATTGGAGACTTCATATCTCTCAATCCGGTCATTTGCTTGAAATATTAACTTCAACTCCTGGAACATCTCATATGCTCCATGACGTTCAAAACGTCGTTGAAGTCCTGATTCTAAGCCGTAAAGCATGGCACACTGAACTATTGAGTAGTCATCAGCTTTGCTCTGCCAGACGATCATAACATCTGTTGTTGCTCCAGCAGCAGGCCTGGCACCCAGCGGTGCTTCCAGGACGTAATTCTTCTGTGCAGCAATGAGGATAATCCTCAAGTTACGGACCCAGTCCGTGTAATTGCTACCATCATCTTTCAACTTTGCTTTCTCAAGGAACGCATTAAAATTCAACGGAACAACAGCATGGGCCATCTATCTACAATCAAACATAAACAAGCAAGATACTATCAGGTACTAAGTTCATGATAAATTTAAGTTCAATTAATCATATTACTAAAGAACTCCCACTTAGATAGACATCCCTCTAATCCTCTAAGTGATCACGTGATCCAAATCACCTAAACCATGTCCAATCATCACGTGAGATGGAGTAGTTTCATTGGTGAACATCACTATGTTGATCATATCTACTATATGATTCATGCTCGACCTTTCGGTCTCCGTGTTCCGAGGCCATATATGTATATGCTTGGCTCGTCAAGTATAACCTGAGTATTCCGCGTGTGCAACTGTTTTGCACCCGTTGTATTTGAACGTAGAGCCTATCACACCCGATCATCACGTGGTGTCTCAGCACGAAGAACTTTCACAACGGTGCATACTCAGGGAGAACACTTCTTGATAATTAGTGAGAGATCATCTTAAAATGCTACCGTCAATCAAAGCAAGATAAGATGCATAAAAGATAAACATCACATGCAATCAATATAAGTGATATGATATGGCCATCATCATCTTGTGCTTGCGATCTCCATCTTCGAAGCACCGTCATGATCACCATCGTCACCGGCGCGATACCTTGATCTCCATCATAGCATCGTTGTCGTCTCGCCAATCTTATGCTTCTACAACTATCGCTACCGCTTAGTGATAAAGTAAAGCATTACAGGGCGATTGCATTGCATACAATAAAGCGACAACCATATGGATCCTGCCAGTTGCCGATAACTCGGTTACAAAACATGATCATCTCATACAATAAAATTTAGCATCATGTCTTGACCATATCACATCACAACATGCCCTGCAAAAACAAGTTAGACGTCCTCTACTTTGTTTGTTGCAAGTTTTACGTGGCTGCTACGGGCTTAAGCAAGAACCAATCTTACCTACGCATCAAAAACCACAACGATAGTTTGTCAAGTTGGTGCTGTTTTAACCTTCGCAAGGACCGGGCATAGCCACACTTGGTTCAACTAAAGTTGGAGAAACTGACACCCGCCAGCCACCTGTGTGCAAAGCACGTCGGTAGAACCAGTCTCGCGTAAGCGTACACATAATGTCGGTCCGGGCCGCCTCATCCAACAATACCGCCAAACCAAAAGTATGACATGCTGGTAAGCAGTATGACTTATATTGCCCACAACTCACTTGTGTTCTACTCGTGCAGAGTTAATTGCACAGAAGTACCACAATTCAGGCATCACATGAAGATTGGTACCTCGATTGCTAATTTTTACATGTCAGTACCAACATTGGTCCAAGTTTTTGCAAAAAGGTCTAAATCGCATATAAATACGTATTGACAATGTATCTGACCGAGGGGGCCCGCCTGTCGGGTGCCTATGTGGCAGTTTTTTTGCAGAAAACCCCCTAGCTTTATATGTAATCACATAAATGCCCAGTATTTCGCGGGAAAATCGCTATTGAGAGGGATTTTTTTTGTTTGCAAGTTTTCCACGAACTTGTTTGAAATTTTCCGGCGAATTGAACATTATAATAGCAGAAACAAAAAATGCCGCGCGAGGAGGGTTCGAACCCGCAACCTATCGGTCTGCAACTGAGCGCGCTAGCCACGCCGACAGGGACGATCCCGCGACGGATATGAGGCGAGTAGCCTTTTATAAGCGCTTTAAGACCTTGGGCCGAAAGTTGGTCTTAGCGAAGCTGCGCATCACCCAAAATTTATGTCTCTTCACTCAGGCCTAATACACAGTTTTTTTAGTTACTCGTGTATTAATTGTATTTTCTTCAATGCGCAGTTACTTGTTTCTCAAAAATTATAATTTCAATGCGTAGTTACTTGAAAAGTAGACAAAATGTATTAAAAATAATTGTGTAATCATAATAAATGTTTGAAATGCATCAAAACTGTTCAAATTTTATTAAAAAAATCAACGTATTTCTTAAAATGCAAGAATTATTTTACACGCTAAGTTCTTAATACGTGCTGAAACATTTTTTGAAATATACATTGTCGAAATAATTCATCATGTCTAAGAAAATGTTCACCAAAAATTACAAAAATTTCACCTTGCATTATGTCAAATATTCATCATATCTTAAGAAAATTGTTCAATGTATATTAAAAAAATGTTAGCATGTATTACCAAAAGTACATTATATTTAAAAAATTTCACCATTTGGAAAGAAAAATACATCATGCATTAAAACATGTTCTCTATATGCAAAAAAAGTGCTCAGCATACATTAGAAATTGTTCATGCGCATTTGAAAACATGTTCACAATATTACTGAAGCCGATCTTAAAAAATGTTCCAAGTGAGTGAAAAAAGAAGAATAAAAAATAAAGAAAAAGAAAGAAAACTTCATCGATTTCTAATAAAGTTCATCAAATTTTAAAAATACTATCTATTGTGAGAAAGAGAAAAGTTTATCAAATTTTAAAAGAAAGAGAAAAGTTCATCGATTTTTAATAAAGTTCATCAAAAAAAAGAAAGAGAAAAGTTCATCAAAATTCAAAAATACTATCTATTGTGAGAAAACTTCATTGTGTTTTAATAAAGTTCATCGATTTTGAAAAAAGTTCGTCGATTTTCAAAAGAACTTCAATGATTTTGATAAATTCACTGATTGTGAAGAAGTTAAATGATTTGAGAAAAAGTTCATTAATTTTGAAACAAATTCATAATTTTGAAAAAAGTTCATCGATTTAGAAACAATGCTTGTGATTTTGAAAACAACTTAACGGATTTTGGAAAGCAGCTTGCGAATCTAAAAAACGAAGAAAATGAAAAGAAACGAAAAAAGAAGGAAGAGTAAAAAGGCAGCAAGTGTGTAACTGAATGAAAAAAAAATATTGCAGGCTTTGCTTGGCCCAGCTGCCCGGCCCAGCGTGTATGTACTAGTATAATAAACATTTCGCCAGGATCTCGTCAACAGCGAAGATGTGGCGTTGTGGCTAGCCCGCGCAGACCTACGACGACCGGTGGCGGGTCTCAGGTTCGAATCCTCCTCGCGCGCGTTTTCTCATTTTGGTTATTTATTATTTGTTCAGTTCGCCGGAAACTTTCAAACCAGTCCGTGGAAAACTTGCGAACGAAAAAAAAAATCCCTCTTGATAACGATTTTCCTGTGAAATAATGGGCATTTATGTGATTACATATAAAGCTAGGGGGTTTTCTGCAAAAAAACTGCCACATAGGCACCCGACAGGCGGGCCCCCTCAGTCAGATACACTGTCAATACGTATTTATACGCGATTTGGACCTTTTTGCAAAAACTTGGACCAATGTTGGTACTGACATGTAAAAATTAGCAATCGTGGTACCAATCTGCATGTGATGCCTGAATTGTGGTACTTCTGTGCAATTAACTCACTCGTGCACAACATCAACGCATAAAACCTGGCTTGGATGCCACTGTTGGGGAACGTAGTAATTTCAAAAAAATTCCTACGCACACGCAAGATCATGGTGATGCATAGCAACGAGAGGGGAGAGTGTAGTCTACGTACCCTCGTAGACCGACAGCGGAAGCGTTATGACAACGTGGTTGATGTAGTCGTACGTCTTCACGGCCCGACCGATCAAGCACCGAAACTACGGCACCTCCGAGTTCTAGCACACGTTCAGCTCGATGACGATCCCCGGACTCCGATCGAGCAAAGTGTCGGGGAAGAGTTCCGTCAGCACGATGGCGTGGTGACGATCTTGATGTTCTACTGTCGCAGGGCTTCGCCTAAGCACCATTACAATATTATCGAGGACTATGGTGGAGGGGGGCACCGCACACGGCTAAGAGAACGATCTTGAAGATCAACTTGTGTGTCTAGAGGTGCCCCCCTACCCCCGTATATAAAGGATCAAGGGGGGAGGTCGGCCGGCCCTTGGGGCGCGCCAAGGAGGAGGAGTCCTCCTCCTAGTAGGAGTAGGACTCCCCTCTTTCCTACTCCTACTAGGAGGGGGAAAGGAAGGGGGAGAGGGAGAAGGAAAGGGGGGCACCGCCCCCCCTCTCCTAGTCCAATTCGGACCAGAGGGGGAGGGGACGCGCGGCCCACCCTGGCCGCCCCTCTCTCTCTCCACTAGGGCCCATAAAGCCCATTACTTCTCCCGGGGGGGTTCCGGTAACCCTCCGGCACTCCGGTTTTCTCCAAAATCACTCGGAACACTTCCGGTGTCCGAATATAGCCGTCCAATATATCAATCTTTATGTCTCGACCATTTCGAGACTCCTCGTCATGTTTGTGATCACATCCGGGACTCCAAACAAACTTCGGTACATCAAAATATATAAACTCATAATGAAAATGTCATCATAACGTTAAGCGTGCGGATCCTACGGGTTCGAGAACAATGTAGACATGACCGAGACATGTCTCCGGTCAATAACCAATAGCGTAACCTGGATGCTCATATTGGCTCCCACATATTCTACGAAGATCTTTTATCGGTCAGACCGCATAACAACATACTTTGTTCCCTTTGTCATCGGTATGTTACTTGCCCGAGATTCGACCGTCGGTATCTTAATACCTAGTTCAATCTCGTTACCGGCAAGTCTCTTTACTCGTTCTGTAATACATCATCTCGCAACTAACTCATTAGTTGCAATGCTTACAAGGCTTATGTGATGTGCATTACCGAGAGGGCCCAGAGATACCTCTCCGACAATCGGAGTGACAAATCCTAATCTCGAAATACGCCAACCCAACATGTACCTTTGGAGACACCTGTAGAGCTCCTTTATAGTCACCCAGTTACGTTGTGACGTTTGGTAGCACATAAGGTGTTCCTCTGGCAAACGGGAGTTGCATAATCTCATAGTCATAGGAACATGTATAAGTCATGAAGAAAGCAATAACAACATACTAAATGATCTGGTGCTAAGCTAATGGAATGGGTCATGTCAATCACATCATTCTCCTAATGATGTGATCCCGTTAATCAAATGACAACACATGTCTATGGTTAGGAAACATAACCATCTTTGATTAACGAGCTAGTCAAGTAGAGGCACACTAGTGACGTTTAGTTTGTCTATGTATTCACACAAGTATTATGTTTCCGGATAATACAATTCTAGCATGAATAATAAACATTTATCATGATATAAGGAAATAAATAATAACTTTATTATTGCCTCTAGGGCATATTTCCTTCAAAAGCACCAGTTGAATTAAATGACTTGAATGAGATAACATCCTCGAAAGAGTTTGAAGGAAAGCAGAGTGGAAACACGAATCTTCGAGATATCTTGAGGACTCCGGAACAATTGAATAGCGAGAAGTGGATGATTACGAGGTGCACCGGCATGAGAAAGCATTAGAAATGAGGGGAAAAGGAATATGATCAACACCAAAAGCTTGAATTGGTTCCACCGGAGAAGAAAAAGAACGAAGAACGATGAACTTGAAGCTCCGTTAGAATCTTTATGAGAATCACCAGATAAGAGCATTGACGGAAAAAAATGGAGAGACTTCACATCAATAACATGATAAATGATTAAGAATTCTGAGTCCTTGAAGGAAACAAGGGAGGGAGGGCGGGAAAACAAAAGCAACTTGGAGACAGATGAAGCAAACACCGTTGAGAAGAACTGATACTTGGTCTTGCGGATGTTGATATGATCGGATCCAATTGAAGAGAAGCACGCCGGTTAAAAAGGATTGACAAAACAATCTTGATGATCAAGAAGGATTGGTATTCACATTGGAGTATGAGAACACCATTTGGGGAAGGTATGGAATCAACATTTGACTTCGAAGCAACTCGAATACCACAACTCAAAACAAAACAAAGGATTGGCTTGCAAAATAAGACGAAACAAACATATGATAGAGATTTCGTCCGAAGTTTTTGTGGTGGGGCCTACACGGGCTCGATCGTACAGCACCATCATGTACAAGGCAGTGCACATGACATACGAAGTGTCCCCGAGTCGGCATAGCCAAGGACTCTTTAAGACACAACGAGACCACTGTAAAACCAACCGTGAATAGGCGGACCACTAGACGTCGAATCCCAATTTCAAATCATACATCTGTCGGAAAGATATCCTAAGAGCTACTTGAATTCCCACTTATAAACTCCCGAAACTTTCCGGTTATGGAATCAGGTGTTGGGGATACAAGGGAAGCATAATATCTCACCCAAAACTAACAAATCCTACATCCAGCTGTATCCATCCTTCAACACATAACCAAGAAACCTTCGGAAATTGTCTACCTCAACCTTTGAAAAGCATCCGTTATACGAGTTATGGCAATACTCCCGAACTCCCGCCCCAGTACTGGGTGGCGTCGAGGTTATCTCACCAACAACTGCATAAAAAAGATTTTCGATGTCGGCGAAACTAAACTCAGGTATTCCAGAACTGCAATGATAAAATTGTGACGACAACACCTCGGAGCTCAACTCCCCGGGACACTGCCACAACCCCTAAATGTCAGGAGGCACCAAGAACAATGTTCTCGTCACAAAACCATCGGAACGATTCCAAGATACCCGTGTGATCCTAAAAAAAATTAGTGAAATTCGAGAAGAGAAGAGTCAAAACTCTACGTCGGGATGCCTCACCAGAGCGACGAAGGGACTGAGGAGTAAAAAGAAGTCCTAACTCTCCGATATATATAATCCTAAATGACTCAAAACATTTTTCTAGACTCAACAACGCCAGCGATTCGATCAAGTAGGGGTCTCCTAAGGTCGGGGAAGGCTCTGATTAGCAACTTATAACGCCCTCGATGCGGCTATATCTCCCACGTGTCGAAGCACGACTTAGAGGTATAACCGCATTGAAAGCAATGTTGCAAGTGAGGTAATCTTCACACAACCCATGTAATACATAAGGGAAAGAGATACATAGTTGGCTTACAATCGCCACTTCACACAATACATGAATAAAGCATTACATCATCCAGATACACACAAGGTCCGACTACGGAACCAAAATAAAAGAAGACTACCCCAAATGCTACACAGATCCCCGATCGACCCCAACTGGGCTCCACTACTGATCAACTAGAACGAAACAACACAAAGGACAAGATCTTCATCGAGCTCCTCCTTGAGCTTGGTTGCGTCATCTGCACGATTTCATCGGCACCTACAAACTGGTTTTGGAAGTATCTGTGAGTCACGGGTACTCAGCAATCTCACACCCTCGCGATCAAGACTATTTAAGCTTATAGGAAGGGTAAAAGGTATGAGGTGGAGCTACAGCAAGCGACTAGCATATATGGTGGCTAACATACGCAAATGAGAGCGAGAAGAGAAGGCAAAAGCATGGTCGAACAACTATGATCAAGAAGTGATCCTAGAACAACCTACGTCAAGCATAACTCCAACACCGTGTTCACTTCCCGGACCCCGCCGAGAAGAGAACATCACGCTAACACACGCGGTTGATGTGTTTTAATTAAGGTCAACTTCAGGTTTTCTACAACCGGACATTAACAAATTCCCATCTGCCTATAACCGCGGGCACGGCTTTCGAAAGTTCAAAACCCTGCAGGGGTGTCCCAACTTAGCCCATCACAAGCTCTCACGGTCAACGAAGGATATACCTTCTAGTGGGAAGACCCGATCAGACTCGGAATCCCGGTTACAAGACATTTCAACAATGGTAAAACCAGACCAGCAAAGCCACCCGAATGTGCCGACAAATCCCCATAGGAGCTGCACATATCTCTTTCTCAGGGCACACCGGATTGTCCAAGGTCCGGTAGGCCAACCCAGAGTTGCCCTTGGTGGCCACCGGCAGCTAACAGGTTGGACCAACACTCAGAGGAGCACTGGCCCGGGGGTTTAAACAAAAATGACCCTTGAGCCGGCCGACTCAAGGGAAAGAAAAGGCTAGGTGGCGAATGGTAAAACCAATGTTGGGCCTTGCTGGAGGAGTTTTATTCAAGGCAAACTGTCAAGGGGTTCCCATTATAACCCAACTGCGTAAGGAACGCAAAATACGGGAACATAACATCGATATGACGGAAACTAGGGCGGCAAGAGCAGAACAAAACACCAGGCATAAGGCCGAGCCTTCCACCCTTTACCAAGTATATAGATGCATTAATTAGATAAGAGATATTGTGATATCCCAACAAGTAAACATGTTCCAACAAGGAAAAACATCTCCATGTTCCAACAAGGAACAAACTTCAATCTTCACCTGCAACTAACAACGCTATAAGAGGGGCTGAGCAAAGCGGTAACATTGCCAAACAACGGTTTGCTAGGATAAGGTGGGTTAGAGGCTTGGCTTAACAATATGGGAGGCATGATAAGCAAGTGGTAAGTATCGCAGCATAGGCATAGCAAACGAGCGAGCATCTAGCAAGCAAAGATAGAAGTGATTTCGAGGGTATGGTCATCTTGCCTTAAATCCTGCAAGGAAGAAGAACGAGTCCATGAAGAAGACAAACGGACGTAGCCAACAGATCCTCACAAACGCAACGTTACCGGATTACTGAGAAGAAGTACACCGGAAAGAAAGTAAACAACATAGTAAACAAACATCACATAAGCATGGCACGATGCGCGAACAAGTATGATGCATGTCCGGTTTAATGAAGCATGGCATGGCAAAGTGCACAAGCAACCCTACAAATTAAGTGGATCTCAATATGCAACTCCGTTGCATATTGATGAAACCCCCCGTGACTTATTTAGTTCGATCTTGTTTATGTACCCAACAATATTAAATGTTGTTAAACATGGCAAGAGGGTGAAGCAAAGTAAAACTACCTATCTAGTCAAGTTTAAATGAGGCCGGAAGCAACAAGCAACAATTTCGGAAAACCTCATGTGCAATATTTTAGGTTTGGTACTGTTCTGCCCTAAACACAATTTTAGAGTTATTAAACATGAAAAGTGAGTACACCATGTTAAACTAGGCATTTTTCTACCCCATTTACATATAAAGTTTATTTAAAACCGAGCTACGGTTATTTAGTTATGAATTAAACCGTTTTATCAAGTTATTTAAGCAAATTTAAACAAACAACATTTTAAACATTTTAAACATAGATGAAAGTTGCATATTATGAAACTAGACAAGATTCTAAGCATTTTTCATATATAAAGTTTTTACATGTGATCCTTAGTTTGTGAGATATTAAATGTATGAACATGAGGGTCTTTTTTGTAAAACTGGCACTCTCTGGAAAAATGCTAAAATCACAGATCTGAAAAAAAACAAATGGGCCGAATCTGAAAAGTGCACTGGGCGCTCACCATGGGCCAAGGCCCAGTTGATGCAGAGGCTGGAGGAGGCCGGTTGGGCTGCTAGGCGCGCATCTGGACCGAGCGAGAAGGGGAGGCGCGGTCCAGCGAGGCAGCGTGCGGGTCAACGCAGGGACGAGGCGAGCGAGCTGCTATTGCTCATTTCTGAAGACAGAAACAGCAGCAGCTTCAAGCGCTGATGGTGGGCACGATGGACTTCGGCGACGTGGGCGCAAGGAACGGTGGGAGTGCGTCGAGGGAGATGGTCGGCGTTCTCAGGCATGGAGAGGCGCGGCTGGAAACAGGGGCGGCTGGATCCGACCAACAGGGACGACGAGAAGATCCCGGCGGCAGCGGCATGCTCCTGCGGACAGAGAGAGAGAGAGAGAGAGAGAGAGAGAGAGAGAGAGAGAGAGAGAGAGAGAGAGAGAGAGAGAGAGAGAGGCTCGGGTGAGTAGGAAGGAGAGAAGGGAGAAGAAGGACGCGAGGAGAGCGCGGGGAAGGAAAGGGCGGGCCTGCTGGAGCTCGTTTTGGCAGGTCTGGACGGCGGACGGGGCATCTCCGGCGATGGCGCTGGTCCATGGTGGCAGGTGGTCGAGGTCGAGGGGCTCCGGCGACAACGGTGAGCGAGGCAAGGCGGGCGCGGCGAGACCGATGGCGGGGCAGGAGACCGCATCTTGGCGCGGCGGTGCTCGTGGCAGCAGAGGATGACTACGGCGAGGCAAAAAGGAGAGGAGAGAACTGCGTGAGAGGGAGAAAGCAGAAGGAGGAAGGAGGAATAAGGGGAGGCGGCGAGGGCCCTGGCCTGACGCAGCGGCGCTGCTCCAGCGAAGCCGTCGTCGGGTGGTGGTGCTCTGGTCGGGGCTCTCGGGAGGAGGAGGCCAGGGGCACAGGCACGGGACTGCGGGAGGAGGCTGCGGCTTGCTGTGGTTGGGCGGCGGCGGAAATCACGGAAGTTGGTCGGGCCGGGTTCGATCTGGCAGGAGCAGAAAACGAGGAGGGGATCAAGAGGGGCTGGTGATTGGTGGGTTTGGATCAGGAGGGATCCCGAGAGAGTGGCGGCGGCGCTAGGGACAAGCCTCCTAGGTTTTAGGGTTAGGCTAGATTTGGTAGGTGGTGGTCTATAAATATAAGGAAAAAAGGAGTTTGGATCCTCTGATAGAAATCGGACGGTTCAGAAAGAATAGGCTAGGGAGTCCAAATAATAAAACAGTGACATTTTGTAGATGTTGGAGGATGATCCGGACACAGTGGTAACGACTGTCCGGGTCGGGTCTGGGACAGATTTCGGATGCGCGCGGGAGGAGGTCCACGGACTGACGAGAGAGGTTAGGTAGGGCCTGGCGGTGAGAGGTAGATTGCATAGACGGTCTCGAGCTAAGAGAAGAGAAGAGAGAGAGGTCCCGGCAGCAGTTTTCGGAGACCGAAAACGTCTGACGTTAGACCGGTAGCGGTGCCGCTATAGTTATCTGTTGGGGCATCAAACAGACTCCGAATGCGATGAAATTTGGCAGGCGGCCTACCTACACTAAAATAAGACCGCACGCCAACTTTCAGCCCATTCCGAGAACATTTTCCGGCCACTTATAAAATAATATTTCGGACATGCCGTGGGCGCGTGCAAGTGTGTCTGGGCTCAGAACGGACAACGGACGGAACGAGGAGACCGGGACGGATGCAAGTTTTGAAAACATGATGATGCAATGCGGATGATGACATGGCAAGATGCAACACGCAAGCAAATGACAAGGCAACAACAACGAAACACCGGAAGACACCTGGCGCAACAGTCTCGGGGCATCACATGCATCACATTCATACATATCAAGGGGATTTGTGGAAAAGTTTAAAGTGCCAACCCAAGCCCTTAGGACACCCATGCTAGCAACCTTGCCAGGAGCAGATTATATGGCTAGCCTATGGTGTGATCGGTTACCATTAAGGATTGGTAGCTATGTGTTCCCCTCGGACCTAATAGTATTGGAGTCATGAAAGTGCTAGTGATCGACTAGAGGGGGGTGAATAGGCGATTTTTATGAAAGTCTTCAAAACATGGAAGTTTCGAAGACAAACGATAGAAATAAGCCTATTACCATGCAGCGGAAGGTAGACTACACTAGGCAAACCATAGTCAAGTATTCAATGAAGTGAAAGCACAATGACTAATAGCAGCTAGGCAGTAAGGAATAGGTAGGAAGATATTGTGAAGCTAATCAGAACAAGCAGTCACTCAGTGAAGACAGAAGATAATGCAATCATACAATGACTTCACAAGGACCAACAGTAAGTAAAGGGAAGGGAAGGATGAAACCAGTGACTCGTTGAAGACAATGATTTGTTGGACCAGTTCCAGTTGCTGTGACAACTGTATGTCTGGTTGGGGAGGCTGAGATTCAACTCAGAAGACCTCGTATTCACCTTATTCCCCTAGAGCTAAGGACACCCAGTCCTCGCCCAATCACTCTGGTAAGTCTTCAAGGTAGACTTCCAAACCTTCACAGACTTCGTTCACCGGCGATCCACAATGACTCTTGGATGCTCAGAACGCGACGCCTAACCGGCTAGAGGATTCACAGTCCTCAAGTGTAATAATTCTTCAGATCACACAGACAGGAAGACTTAAGTGATGCCTAACACTCTTTGGCTCTGGGTGTTTAGGGCTTTATCCTCGCAAGGAATTCTCTCTCAAAGGCTTCGAGGTGGGTTGCTCTCAAACGACAAAAGCCGTTCTCTAACTCTGAGCAGCCAACCATTTATGGTTGTAGGGGGTGGGCTATTTATAGCCACTAGGCAACCCGACCTAATTTGTCCGAAATGACCCTCGGTCACTAAGGAACTGACACGTGTTCCAACGGTCAGATTTCAAACACACACGGTAACTTTACTTGGGCTACAAGCAAAGCTGACTTATCCAACTCTGGACAAGATTTGCTCTCATAGTCTTCACTCAAAGACATAGGATTTTGGTTAAGCATCACTTCAGTCATTCTGACTGGTTCTCTTGGACCTCACTTAACAGTACGGTGGTTCCTATGACTCAACAAAGAAGAAACAGAATGACGAAAGAACTAAGTCTTTGCGCTCCATAGTCTTCATGCGATGTCTTCTCTTGTCATAGTCTTCAATGTGAATGTCTTCACATACCACCTTTGTCTTCAATGTCTTCTTACATTTTTAGGGGTCATCTCTGGTAGGAAAACCGAATCAATGAGGGACTTCTACCTGTGTTATCCTGCAATTCTCACAAACACATTAGTCCCTCAACTAGGTTTATCGTCAATACTCCAAAACCAACTAGGGGTGACACCAGATGCACTTACAATTTCCCCGTTTTGGTGATTGATGACAAACTAGTTGAAGTTTTCAACGGGGAATATAATATGTGAAATTGTAAAGGATAGGGGATTGTCTTCATAAGTTGCAAGGGCTCCCCCTGAAGATGTGCATATAAGTAATTTGCTTTTGGAATGCAAATGCACATGGCAGGTTATACTTGTGGAGATCCTCTTCAACTTATGATGACAATTCATCATGCATGAAAAGTATGTGAAGATAATGACATGCATAATGAAAAATGGACGTCTGCTAAATGATCTAAGTGCGGAATTTATCGTCACACATGCGGAATTTATCATCGCATCACAGAATAGCAAATAAGTAGCAGACGACCATCGAGTTTAAGTGTTACAACTCAAAGAACCAAATGTATCAAAATGAGAGTTGTAAACACTAGGCAAAATATAAAGCAACCTCCCATATGGACCCGCTTGAAGACTATCAAACTCATATGCTTCTCCCCCTTTTGTCAGTAAGGACCAAAAAGGTTTGAAGACATAGAGCGTCTACTCGTTCCCATGAGGAGTAGGTGAAGCAGCAAGGTCGTCGGTGTTGTTAGGCGATGCAGACGAACTCGGGGCAGTGTCGATGCGTGCAGAAGTAGGGGGCGGTGAAGTAGCATCGTCTTCGTCATCGATCACTCTGGCATTCACAGTTGCCGCGGAGGAAGAGAACTCAGAGTCTTCAAGAGATGGAGTTCATCGCAGCACAGTCCTTCTTGGAGGTGTGGAGTCAAACTTGAAGCGTTCAGAGAAGCCATCCTCTTGAAGATCATCTTCAGAACACATAAGCGTCAGCCCTTTCCATGTACGCCGACAGGTTTCATGGGCAACAAAGGCATTCTTGGTGGCAAGATTGCGAATGCGGTTGACATCCACCAAGAGGCTTTGCATCTGACGCTTAAGCCAGTCATGATGCTTATCCTGTTTCTGATGCAGCGCGATGAGAAGCTCTCGGTCATTGAGGACACGAGATCGTCTTTGAGGCCTTTGCGCAATAGTGCTACCAGTGGCGTCAGTTTGAGCACGCGGGGCACGTGTGTTTCCAGCAAGGGGATAAACATGAGACACTGCTAGAATTCCTTCAATGGGCTGGGTGAAGCTTTGGTGATCAGCATTGTGAAGATAAATGGGATCCTTAGCAGGCTCTGGGTAAATGGCTTCAATTGACAGATCAACCTTGGGCAAGAATATGAGATGATTGCGCGCAGACGGCTGATAGTTGAAGGCTGAGTGATGCTTGATCAGACACATGACCAATGGAGCATAGAATTTCAACCCAAAGATGTCGGAGCCAAACGCAGCCAACTGCCTGATGAAGAAGTCTTGAGCATTGAAGTTGATGCCATTGAAGATATAGAAAACCAAAGTCTTCATTGCTCCTTCAAGCTTCGCTGCAGATGAGTGTCCTTTGACAGGCCATAGAGTCTTCCTGATGATGTGGTAGATGGTGCGAGGCAGGACTCTAGGTCTTCAACAAAGAACTCCTTAGGATATTCAGCATCTGGAGGCAAAGGCTTCATCATGCTCAGCATTTGACTCATGTTGGGTTCTGGCTTCTGAAAGATGCTTTCCAAGGCATTTTGATGTTGTTGACAACCTGGTTCATAGTATTCACCAGGAGTGTGCAGGCCTGTGAGCTCAATGATATCAAGAGCTTTAGCTTCATGATGGACATTGCTTGTCATCCACTCAAGGACCCAAGTCTTCGGATCCCTGTTGTAGCCTCGAATATGAAGAGTGGCATAGAATTGAAGCAACAATTCTTCATTCCAGTGCTCCTTGTCAGTGATGAACTGCAGCAGACCAGCATCTCTGAAACAGTCCAGTGCTTCTTCGAGGTAGGGCAGACCAGCCATAGCTTCAGAGTCGAGGCGCATATGTGGAAATATGCGCCCTTGATTGTATAGGACACAGGAATAGTAGATGCGCTGCTGATAGCTCCAGAACCGATCTGAGGAAATGCGCGGTTTGGTATAAGGGTTCTTGGAGCTGTTGAAGAAGGTATTATGTGCCACGAAGCCATTCGCATTGAAGACCCCAGGTGAAGTGGTAGTGCCTGGGAAACGTGGAAGTCTTGGCTTGGGCTTTTGGACTTGAGGCCTGTGCTCGACGTGGTACTCAAATTGTGGACCAGCAGCAGGCGGAGGAGTCAGAATGGGCCATCGAACCATAACTTGCTAACCACGATCAAATGCCAGCTCCATTGTGTGAGGTCTTGGAGGGGGAACAGGGGCATTGGCATTGTCTTCATGGGCTTCAGGGGCCACATTGATTTCAGGTGCAGGCTCCACATTTGCTTCAGCCATGACTACGTCATTGGCTTCATTGGTGTTGGTGGTGGCAGCCTCAGGATTCTCAACCTCCACTTCATAAGCTGGAGGGTCGGTCACATTCTCCTCGAGAACAACATCTTGGTGAGACGGGGTGTAGCAACTCTTGGGGCTTCTTCTTCATCGGCTGATGCAGCCGGAACATCTTCAGCCAGTTTGGCTTCGGATTCAGAGACAGTCACAGTAGGAGTGGCATCTGGAAACACTTGACGTGCAACAGATTGGTGGTGCACTTCTCCTTCTAGAATGCTCGATAGAGGGACTTGAGGCCTTGGTCCTTTGCGAAGCCTGCGCAACGCTGGCGACGCCTTTGGAGATGGAGTTGGCTGGGCCTCAAAGTCATCTTCTTCTTCTTGCCGGGGTGGTGTGACTTGTTGTTGGGGAGTACTCGGGGTGTCCTGTTGTTGTGGGTGATCAGCCCATGATGCATCCTGAGCAATTGGTGTCAGAGGACGACCAATGCTGATGAGTTCGCTGTTCGTGAGAACAGGTGATGATATCAGGTTGTGATCGATCTGAGGAAGAACTACATCATCTTCAACATTGTCATGGTGACCAATGTCTTCAACAGCGGTGGGATCAACTGCTGGAATGTCTTTAGCTTCATGAGCCTCTGCGGAAGCAGGCTCATGGACAATCAGTTGGCGCTCTTGGTGTGTAGATGCAGGGCGAACCATTGAGATAGGTTCAACAACTAAGGGCTCTGTGGGAGCAGCCCGATCCTTCTTGGTTTTGCGCTTCTTCTTGGAGGGAGCAACATCAGAGGCTTCAGGATGTTTCCTCTTTCTGGCTTCAACCTCAGCAGTCCTCGTCTTCTTCAGTTCTGAAGAGGTTGACCTGACCTTTGGCTTCGAGCCATTCATGCTGGCTGGGAAGACAATGGGATGTGCTTCCTGCCTTGGTGCTTCGGATTCGGCCACAACTGGCTTCTTCTTCTTCTTTGCAGCCATCCTGGGATCGATGCCAGGACGACCAAGAGCCTTGCGCTTCTCAGCCTCATTGTAGGCTTGCACACACTTGTCAGCCAGGCTCTTCATGCGCTCACGAGAACCTTTAGTTTCTTCACACTTCTTGAGAAAGGCTTCTTTGAGCTCGTGCAGCATGATCTTGAAGTTTTTCACATCTTGCATGTTGAGCTTGGCCATGTGCTTCTTGAACTGAGCTTTCTCATAGTCGATCTTTTGCTTCAGTTCAACGATGCGCTGAGCTAGAGTTAGCTCAGAAGCAATGGCGCCAGTGAAGGCGACACTGAGGCCAATTGGAAGTTGCAGATCTTCAAAGCTGAGGTTGGGCGTGTCAAATCACTCATCAATGAAGTTATGGATGATTGCCACATCAAAGAGAGGCAAATCATTGAAGATCTCTGCTTCTTCCTTGCTCTTGATCAGTTGCTCAAAAGCGTCATCTGCAAGATCTTCATCGCTGGACAGATCAATGGCATCGTTGCGCAGAATAGCAGCAGCAGTCAGTTCTTGGCTGGTGTGTTGCAAAGGCATCTTTACTCTTGAGGGCTTGGAGATGCGTGACAAATCTTCAGACTGCACACTGTCTTCAGGAGGTGCAGTAGCCAGTGGCTTCGCCCGTGAGATTTTTGGTGTTGAGGCAGGCTTTGAAGCTCTAGGCTTCTTCAGTTTCTTTGGCTTCGGCGGTGCAGGCGCTTCATCAGATTCACCGTCATCTGCAGGCTCATCCACGGCTGTCCCTTGAACCTTGATATGAGTGATGAGACCTTCCAGGTTGTAGAAGGGCCCAACAAGATTGGGTTTAGCTTCGCGGGTGCCATCGGCACGGGGAGCAGAAGGACCAGGGTTGAAGTCTAGTCCCCATGACTTCTTGTTTTGCTTAGCCAAATTCTTGGCAAACTAGAAGTTGCGCTTGAACAGATTGTCGTCACGACACCATAGCAATGACGATGGGTGTGCATCCACAGGCTGTGGTCCACGGACCATGTAGGGATAGAAGCCTTGTTCAATGGCTTCATCTCTGGACCTGGGTTTAAGATTTCTATATAGGATGTCTCCCCATGGTCGCTTGATGGCATTCTTCTCTGCATATTCCTGGGTCACAAACCTGTACTTGAACCACTGTTCTGCCCAATATCTTCAAATCCATTGGATTCGGGTCTTGCGCTGATTGTAATCCTCTTCTGGATCTGTCTTGTAAAGCTCTGAGAGGTCATCAGGCAAATCTCTTGACGTTCCCCCACGACGCTGTTTGCCACCCTTCCTTACTGATTTCTCTGTAGCCATGAACTTCAAACTGAATGGCTTCAACATGTTCAAAGTCTTCAAAGGCTTTTGCTTGCTGGACAAACAGGAACTGGCTTCGGGAGAGTTAATGTGATGCTGTAAGAATTCTGCAAATGAATGCAGACTATGAGAACCAAGGGATTCTCCCACGGACATGTACCTATGACAGCATTAAGGTGCGAGGGAAGGGGAAGAGGTCATATGCATTCTCAGAAGATTTTGAAGATAAATCAGTTTAGAAGACATTGACCTCATCGTGCGAAGAAATTCACTTATATGTTGAGAGTTGGTTCCAGATTTGTACGAATCCGCGAATAAGTACAAGTGAGGAATCTAACTAGATATGAAGCTTAAGTGAATATACTAGGCAGTATGAGATGTAGACAGGATAGATCCAACATTGTGTAGGCGGAAACCTATTTTGGCAAACAGGATGAATCTTTGAGGATCAAAAAGATGGTAAAATAGAGTTGTATTTACCATGCGAAGAACTGCTAGATGGGAAGAGTAGGAGACCGAGCAGTTCAATCCATCGTGCCCTAACTTGGCGACGGAGGACACCTACTGCGGCAGCGAAGAGGACGATGTCCGCGGCCGGCGTGAGGACGGCGTCGGAGAAGTCGCGGCAGCTAAGCGCTTCGTCGTTGGCGTCGTCGAGAGCTAGCGGTGGCGCTAGGGTTTTGACGAGGTGGAGAGGTGGAAGAAGGTTTTCTTGACCGCAGGGGACATGTATTTATAAGGAAGTGTGTGGCACAGCGCAATTATGCAGGTGCCCCTGGCGGTTCACATCTGAGGAACACGTGGCAAACATGCAACATACTTGGAGTTGTCCCACGTTCCCACGCACGCCTGGATTGTCGGGTGGTCGTTCCCACTTCTCCGGGTTTCAGGTGAAGGAATTAGCATTGAAAACGGACTTAATGTTTGTCTATGTATCTTCTGCTGACTAGGACGTGGAGAAGACATTCAACAGTTTCAATAGAATGCATATGATTTGGACGGATAGAGTTCGAGATAGAAAGCATAGAGAGATTAGGGTCCGATCACATTCACATAGTTCAAAAGATTCAACAAGGAAGACGTAGCTATAAGTGAATGTTGTAGAGGACAGAACACTAGTATATATATATATGAGAAAGACAGTCAAATCAACATAGTGAAGATAATCATGAAGACAAGTTGAGATTGAAGCCAAACCAAATGTGAAGACATACCAAACGTAACGCCATGAGTGAAGCACTTCAAACAGAAAAATTTGGGGGTGGCGTTACCCACTGTATAGGAAGTATTAGACCCAGACACGGCGCACAATTATCGTGGCGCTCCGAAGTGAAATTCCACATTAATGTTTTCACACTTAGAATGTATGTCTTCATTGATTGAAGACATACTTTACTTCGTGTGTTGCACATCTAAGGACATTTGAGGATTCCAAGATATTCAGCTCACACCGTAACTTACAAAACCTCTTCTCATCCAAGGGCTTGGTGAAGATATCTGCCAATTGCTCTTCAGTGTTGACGTGTATGATATCAATATCTTCCTTCACAACATGATCTCTGAGAAAGTGATGATGAATTTCAATGTGCTTTGTCTTTGAGTGCTGAACTGGGTTGTTGACAATCTTGATGGCGCTTTTGTTGTCGCAGTAGAGTGGCACTTGCTTCAGATGAATGCCATAATCTTTGAGTGTTTGCTTCATCCATAGAAGCTGAGCGCAGTAAGATCCAGCAGCAATGTACTCAGATTCAGAAGTGGAGAGAGATACACAGTTCTGCTTCTTTGAAGACCAACATACAAGTGATTGTCCCAGAAAATGACATGTGCCTGATGTAGACTTGCGATCCACCTTGTCACCAGCATAATCAGCATCCGAGAATCCAACCAGATCAAACTCTGAGCCCTTTGGATACCATAATCCTAATGTTGGGGTGTGAGCCAAATATCGAAGAATTCGCTTCACAGCTAAGTGAAGCGATTCCTTTGGTGCCGCTTGGAATCGAGCACACATGCAAACACTAAGTATAATATCTGGCCTAGATGCACATAGATAAAGTAAAGAACCAATCATGGAGCGGTATACCTTTTGATCGAACTCTTTACCATTGTCGTCGGGACCCAGATGATGTTTGGCTGGCATTGGAGTCGTGAAGCCTTTGCAGTCTTGCATCCCAAATTTATTCAGGCAATCTTTGAGGTACTTATCTTGAAATATGAAGATGCCGTTGCGTTGCTGACGTATTTGAAGACCAAGGAAGAACTTCAGCTCACCCATCATGGACATCTGATATTGCTCTTGCATCATATATCCAAACTTGTTTGTGTATTTCTGATTGGTGTAGCTGAAGATAATGTCATCCACATATATTTGGCACATGAATAGTTCACCATCATATGTCTTCGTGAAGAGAGTGGGGTCGAGGGAACCAGGTTTGAAGCCTTTGCTCTTCAGGAAGTATTTGAGTGTGTCATACCAAGCCCGAGGGGCTTGTTTGAGGCCATACAGTGCCTTGTTGAGCTTGTACACCATGTCAGGATGTTTTGGATCTTCAAAGCCAGGCGGTTGTGCAACATATACTTTTCGTCAATCTTGCCATTAAGAAAAGCGCTCTTCACATCCATTTCATACAGAAGAATGTTATGATGATTTGCATAGGCCAGCAGTATGCGTATGGCTTCAAGTCTAGCCACAGGAGCAAATGTTTCATCAAAGTCAATCCCTTCAACTTGAGTGTACCCTTGAGCAACGAGACGAGCTTTGTTTATGACTACTTGACCCTGCTCATCTTGCTTGTTGCGATATATCCATTTGGTGCCTATTATATTGTGCTTGCGAGGATCAGGACGCTTAACCAGTTCCCATACATTATTCAGCTCAAACTGTTGAAGCTCTTCTTGCATAGCTTGAATCCATTCAGGTTCCATGAAGGCTTCTTCAACTTTCTTGGGTTCAGATATTGAGATGAATGCGAAGTGCCCACAGAAATTTGCTAGCTGTGTTGAACTTGAATGAGTGAGTGGACCTGGTGCATTGATGCTATCAATTATTCTCTCAATCTGTACTTCATTTGCAACACGAGGATATATAGGACGAAGATTTTGCTCTTGTTGATCATTGTCATCGTTAGAAGGATTGTCTTCAGGCTGAGCATTGTCTTCAGTTTGATCAGGTGCGGAGATGATAAGTTCCTCTTCAGGCTGAGATTTAGATGGTATGATTTCTCCAGTTCCCATAAGTTTGATTGATTCACTGGATGCAACTTCATCTAGCACATTTGGCAGGTGCTCTCTTTGTGAGCCGTTAGTCTCATCGAACTGCACATCCATTGTTTCAACCACTTTATAGTGAAAAAGGTTGAAGACTCTGTAGGAGTGTGAATCCTTTCCATATCCAAGCATAAAACCCTCATGTGCTTTTGGTGCAAATTTTGACGTGTGATGTGGATCCTTGATCCAGCACCTGGCGCCAAATACTCTGAAGTAACTGACATTTGGCTTCTTGCCAGTAAGGAGCTCATAGGATGCCTTGTTTAGAAGCTTGTGAAGATAAACACGGTTGATGATATGGCATGCAGTATCAATGGCTTCAAGCCAGAATTTTCTTGGAGTCTTGTATTCATCAAGCATCGTCCGGGCCATCTCAATAAGTGTTCTGTTCTTGCGTTCGACGACGCCATTCTACTGTGGCGTGTACGGAGCTGAGAATTCATGTGTGATGCCCAAAGTATCAATATATGTATCTAGCCCAGTGTTCTTGAATTCAGTGCCATTGTCACTTCTGATGTGCTTTATCTTGGCGCCATAGTTGTTCATTGCTCGATTGGCGAAGTGTCTGAAGACATCCTGCACTTCAGTCTTGTAGAGGATTATATGCACCCAAGTATATATTGAATAATCATCAACAATGACAAAGCCATAGAGACAAGCAGTAGTAGTAAGAGTTGAGTAATTAGTGGGACCGAAAAGATCCATGTGGAGAAGTTCAAAGGGTTGAGTTGTTGTCATGATTGTCTTCGAGGGATGCTTGGCCCTCGTCATCTTTCCTGCTTCACAGGCACCGCATAAGTGATCCTTTTTGAACTTGACGCCCTCGATGCCTATGACATGCTTCTTCCTTGCAAGGGTGTGGAGGTTCCTCATGCCAGCATGCCCTAGCCTCCGATGCCGATGCCCTAGCCCTCTTCCAGGTGGACAATAGTACTCATAAGGATAAGCAGAATAGTTTTTGGTCTTATGAACATGGCGGTTTGATGAAACGCGCTCATATTCATAGGCCTGAGTAAGGTTTCCCTGCAAAACATTTGCGTTAGTGCGACTCAGGTGAGTCCTCTGTCTGTATGAAGCCTTTGGGCCATATGAAGCCTGTGGTCTGGGATTTGTCTTATTCACTTGTGGTGTCATGACGACATTCACAGGAAGATTCTCCAAACATCTTTTCGGCACCCAGACTTTCTTCATAGGTGGCCCATTCCTCTAGTTAGTACCAATATACCTGGCAAACACTTCACCATTCTGATTCTTAAACAGTTTATAGTTTGCATCAAAGGATTCATCAATAACAATGGGATTAGCACAAGTGAAGCCAGATAGGGTGGATGGATCCACTGAAGGTTCCTTTGCAGCAACCCATGTGGTTTTGGGGTACTGCTCAGGTTTCCAGTAAGAGCCATCAGCATTCATTTTCCTTTCGAACCCAACACCCTCTTTCCTAGGGTTTCGGTTCAGGATCTGCATTTTGAGGACATCACATAGTGTCTGATGCCCTTTGAGACTTTTGTACATCCCTGTTTCAAGCAATGTCTTCAACCTAGCATTCTCATCAGCAATAGCAGTGGTATCCTCAGCAGAGGGGTTAGTTACCACATCAATAGTTGAAGATATTGCAATAGTAGCAGCAGTAGAACAACCAGCAACAGAAGTAGCGTTGTCACGCTTGATGCATTTAAGACATGGTGGTTCAAATCCTTCCTGAGCTAAACTGATCTGTTCGGCACGAAGTGACTCATTTTCCTTTTGAAGATCTTCATGAGCCGCTCTCAATTTCTCAAGATCTTGCTTCCTTCGAAGATAATCATAGGAAAGCTTTTCATGAGTTGTTGAGAGCGTTTCATGAAGACTTTCAAGTTCCTCATACTTAACATGAAGATTTTTTATGTCTTCAATTAAGGACTGAGATCGAGTCATTTCAGCGTCTAACAGATCATCGCTTCTGTCTAACAGTTTTTGAATATGTTTCATGGCTTTCTGTTGTTCAGTTGCAATTTTAGCAAGTGTTTTGTAGCTGGGTTTGGAACCACAATCAGAGTCATCTTCACTAGATGTTTGATAGTGAGTAGTGCGTGTGTTTACCTTGGCACCGCGTGCCATGAAGCAGTAGGTAGGAGCGGAGTAGTCCTTGTCATTTGCATCGGTGTCGGTGATGAAGTCATTGTCTTCAGTGTTGAAGATGGACTTGGCAACGTATGCTGTAGCCAGACTCGCAACGCCAGAATCGGACTCCTCCTCAGACTCCACCTCCGCCTCCTCAGAAGCGGACTCCTCCTCTGAATCCATTTCCTTGCCAACAAACACACGTGCCTTGCCAGATGAGCTCTTCTTGTGTGATGGAGACTTTGAGGAAGACTTGGAAGAAGACTTTGAATATTTCTTCTTCTTCTTGTCGTCAGAGTCATACTCCTTGCTCTTCTTCTTCTTGTTGTTCTCATTGTCCCACTGCGGACACTCAGAGATGTAGTGGCCAGGTTTCTTGCACTTGTGGCATGTTCTCTTCTTATAGTCATGAGTAGAAGCTTCATCATTCCTTGAGCTTGATCGTGAAGACTTTCTGAAGCCATTCTTCTTGGTGAATTTTTGGAACTTCTTCACAAGCATAGCAAGCTCCTTTCCAATGTCTTCAGGATCATCAGAACTGTTGTCAGATTCTTCTTCAGATGAGGAGACAGCTTTTGCCTTCAAGGCACGAGTTCGCCCATAGTTGGGACCGTAGATGTCTCTTTTCTCAGAAAGCTGAAACTCGTGTGTGTTGAGCCTCTCAAGTATGTCAGACGGATCGAGTGTCTTGAAGTCAGGACGTTCTTGAATCATCAGGGCTAGGGTGTCAAACAAGCTGTCAAGTGATCTCAGGAGTGTCTTGACGACTTCATGCTTGGTGATCTCAGTGGCGCCGAGAGCTTGAAGTTCACTTGTGATGTCAGTGAGTCGATCAAACGTGAGCTGGACATTCTCATTGTCATTTCTCTTGAAGCGGTTGAAGAGGTTGCGAAGGACACCGATTCTCTGATCTCTCTGGGTTGAGACGCCTTCATTGACCTTGGAGAGCCAGTCCCAGACTAGCTTAGATGTTTCCAAAGCACTCACGCGGCCATACTGTCCTTTGGTCAGATGACCACAGATGATGTTCTTGGCAGTGGAGTCTAGTTGAACAAACTTCTTGACATCAGCAGCGGTGACACCTTCACCAACCTTGGGAACGCCCTTCTTGACGACATACTATAGGTCGACATCAATGGCTTCAAGATGCATGCGCATCTTATTCTTCCAGTAGGGATATTCAGTTCCATCGAAGACGGGGCATGCAGCGGAGACTTTAATTATCCCTGCAGTCGAGATAGCTAAAACTCCAGGTGGTTAAACCGAATCACACAGAACAAGGGAGTACCTTGCTCTGATACCAATTGAAAGTGCTAGTGATCGACTAGAGGGGGGGTGAATAGGCGATTTTTATGAAAGTCTTCAAAACATGGAAGTTTCAAAGACAAACGATAGAAATAAACCTATTACCATGCAGCAGAAGGTAGACTACACTAGGCAAACCATAGTCAAGTATTCAATGAAGTGAAAGCACAATGACTAATAGCAGCTAGGCAGTAAGGATCAGGTAGGAAGATATTGTGAAGCCAGTCAGAACAAGCAGTCACTCAGTGAAGACAAAAGATAATGCAATCATACAATGACTTCACAAGGACCAACAGTAAGTAAAGGGAAGGGAAGGATGAAACCAGTGACTCGTTGAAGACAATGATTTGTTGGACCAGTTCCAGTTGCTGTAACAACTGTATGTCTGGTTGGGGAGGCTGAGATTCAACTCAGAAGACCTCGTCTTCACCTTATTCCCCTTGAGCTAAGGACACCCAGTCCTTGCCCAATCACTCTGGTAAGTCTTTAAGGTAGACTTCCAAACCTTCACAGACTTCGTTCACCGGCGATCCACAATGACTCTTGGATGCTCAGAACGCGACGCCTAACCGGCTGGAGGATTCGCAGTCCTCAAGTGTAATAAGTCTTCAGATCACACAGACAGGAAGACTTAAGTGATGCCTAACACTCTTTGGCTCTGGGTGTTTAGGGCTTTATCCTCGCAAGGAATTCTCTCTCAAAGGCTTCGAGGTGGGTTGCTCTCAAACGACAAAAGCCGTACTCTAACTCTGAGCAGCCAACCGTTTATGGTTGTAGGGGGTGGGCTATTTATAGCCACTAGGCAACCCGACCTGATTTGTCCGAAATGACCCTCGGTCACTAAGGAACTGACACGTGTTCCAACGGTCAGATTTCAAACACACACGGCAACTTTACTTGGGCTACAAGCAAAGCTGACTTATCCAACTCTGGACAAGATTTGCTCTCATAGTCTTCACTCGAAGACATAGGATTTTGGTTAAGCATCACTTCAGTCATTCTGACTGGTTCTCTTGGACCCCACTTAACAGTACGGTGGTTCCTATGACTCAACAAAGAAGAAAAAGAACGACGAAAGAACTAAGTCTTTGCGCTCCATAGTCTTCATGCGATGTCTTCTCTTGTCATAGTCTTCAATGTGAATGTCTTCACATACCACCTTTGTCTTCAATGTCTTCTTACATTTTTAGGGGTCATCTTTGGTAGGAAAACCGAATCAATGAGGGACTTCTACCTGTGTTATCCTGCAATTCTCACAAACACATTAGTCCCTCAACTAGGTTTGTCGTCAATACTCCAAAACCAACTAGGGGTGGCACTAGATGCACTTACAAGTCACAAGGACTGGATGTGATATTAGGCATGGATTGGTTATCGATGTATGGAGGGAACATTGACTGCGTCAGTAAGTCGATTTTGCTTACCACCCTAGAAGGAAGAACGATCAAGTATGTATCCCGGCATGTGCCTAATAGGACTCAAGTGAATTCCTTATCAGGAGTTGTACAGGAGGAAGTACCAGTGGTGAAGGATTTCCCGGATGTATTTCCAGAAGAGTTGCTAGGCATGCCACCGGATAGAGACATTGAGTTTTTGATCGAGCTTTTGTCAGGCACAGGGCCAATATCTAAGAGACCATATAGGATGCCCACTAAGGATTTAGAGGAAATTAAGAAGCAGATGAAGGAGTTACTGGATAAAGGCTATATTCGCCCAAGCTCGTCACCTTGGGGATCGCCAGTGCTTCTAGTGGAGAAGAAGGATGGATCGTTGAGGATGGTTGTTGATTATCGTGGATTGAATAAAGTGACGATCAAGAACAAGTACCCACTACCGATGATAAATGATTTGTTTGACCAGCTACAAGGAGCTAAGGTGTTTTCCAAGATCGATCTGCAATCAGGGTACCACCAGCTGAAGATTCGAGAGCAGGATATACCTAAGATAGCTTTTACCACAAGGTACGGGCTATATGAGTATACCGTTGTGTCATTTGGTTTGACTAACACGCCTGCCTACTTTATGAACATGATGAACAAGGTGTTTATGGAGTTTTTGGATAAGTTCGTCGTGGTGTTCATCAATGATATTCTGGTCTACTCGAAGAATGAAGAGGAGCATAATTAGCATTTGCATTTGGTACTTGGGAAGCTCAGAGAGCATCAGCTATACGTCAAGTTCAGCAAGTGTGAGTTTTGGTTGAAGGAAGTTGGATTCCTCGGACATGTTATATCCAGAGAAGGAATAGCCGTAGACCCTACCAAGGTCATCACTGTGACAAATTGGGAAGCACCCATGTCAGTTGGAGAGATCTAGAGTTTTCTTGGACTCGCAGGATACTACAGAAGGTTCATTGAGAATTTCTCGAAGATTGCAAAGCCCATGACGGAGTTATTGAAGAAGGACACTAAGTTTAAATGGACTGAGGAATGTGAGGCCTGTTTTCAAGAGTTGAAGAAATGCTTGGTTATAGCTCCAGTGTTGATTCTCCCAGATCAACGCAAGGATTATCAGGTGTATTGCGACGCTTCTCATCGAGGACTTGGAGCAGTGCTTATGCAGGAAGGAAGAGTTGTTTCTTATGCCTCACGGCAACTTAAACCCCATGAGTTGAATTATGCTACCCATGATTTGGAGTTAGCAGCCGTAGTGCATGCGTTGAAGACATGGAGACATTTTCTCATCGGAAACCATTGTGAGGTGTACACGGATCACAAGAGTTTGAAGTATATCTTCACGTAGAAGGAGTTGAATCTCAGGCAAAGGAGATGGTTGGAGCTCATCAAGGATTATGATATGAAGTTGCATTATCATCCCGGAAAGGCTAATGTATTAGCCGATGCGTTGAGCCGCAAGAGTCATGTCAATACACTCATGACCGGAGAGTTACCCAAGGAGTTAGCAGAGGATCTTCATGAGCTATCTTTGGAAATAGTTCCGAGGGGTTATGTAGCAGCATTGGAGATTTAGTCTACTTTGATGGATAAGATTAGGGAAGCTCAGAAGACGGACAAGGAGATTGCCGAGATAAAAGAGAGGATGAGCAAAGGAAAAGCTAAGGGATTTCGTGAGGACGAGCATGATACCCTATGGTTTGAGGACCGCGTATATGTGCCAAATGATCCGGAGATCAGGAAGTTGATTCTGCAAGAGGCCCACGATCCGCCGTATTTGATTCACGCGGGAAATACCAAGATGTATCTAGATTTGAAAGATAGCTTTTGGTGGACCGGAATGAAGAAGGATATTGCGGAGTATGTAGCAGTTTGTGATGTATGTCAGAGAGTGAAGGCAGAACATCAGAAGCCAGCGGGATTGTTACAGCCATTGTTCATACCAGAATGGAAGTGGGATAAACTAGGCATGGAATTTATCACGGGATTACCTAGGACTCGTTCAGGCTATGACTCGATATGGGTTGTAGTCGATCGTTTGACGAAGGTAGCTCATTTCATCCCAGTGAAGACCACCTACACCAGTGCTAAGTTGGCGAAGATATACATGACCAGGATCGTATGTCTGCATGGAGTTCCGAGGACCATTGTATCAGATAGGGGAACCCAGTTTACCTCAAAGTTTTGGAATCAGTTGCATGAGACTTTGGGAACCAGGCTAGAGTTCAGTATAGCCTTTCACCCACAGATGGATGTACAGACTGAGAGAGTCAATCAGATTTTGGAAGACATGTTGAGATCTTGTGAGCTAGACTATGGATCTAGTTGGGACGACAACTTGCCTTATGCAGAGTCTCTTACAACAACAGCTATCAAGCCAGTTTGAAGATGGCCCCTTTCTAAGCATTGTACGGAAGGAGGTGCAGGACACTGTTGTTGTGGGATGAAGTTGGTGACCGTCAGTTGTTTGGACCAGATTTGATCAAAAGTTGCATGAGACTTTGGGAACCAGGCTAGAGTTCAGTACAGCCTTTCACCCACAGACGGATGGACAGACTGAGAGAGTCAATCAGATTCTAGAAGACATGTTGAGAGCTTGTGCGCTAGACTATGGATCTAGTTGGGACGACAACTTGCCTTATGCAGAGTTCTCTTACAACAACAGCTATCAAGGTAGTTTGAAGATGGCCCCTTTCGAAGCATTGTACGGAAGGAGGTGCGGGACACCGTTGTTTTGGGATGAAGTTGGAGACCGTCAGTTGTTTGGACCAGATTTGATCAAAGAATCTAAAGAGAAGGTTAAACTGATACACGACAGACTCAAGGTAGCCCAGTCCAGGCAGAAGAGCTATGCGGATTCAAAACGCAAGGAGACAGCTTACGAAGTTGGAGATAGAGTGTATCTTCGTGTATCACCACTTCGAGGAGTGAAGTGTTTTGGAGTTAAGGGAAAGTTAGCGCCACGTTTTGTGCGACCATACAAACTTTTGGAACGTATGGGAGAAGTTGCTTACAAGTTGGAATTGCCCGAAGGATTGTCAGGAGTTCATGATGTGTTCCACGTTTCTCAGTTGATGAAGTGCCACACAGAGATGGCTGATATTCCTCTGAGAGATACAGTGCCACTGGAAGCAATTCAGTTGGATACCGATTTGACCTACTAGGAGAAACCAGTCGAGATTCTTGAGTTTGCCAGCCGTGTCACACGAAGTAAGGTTATCAAGTTCTGCAAAGTTCAGTGGAGCCACCATACCGAGGATGAAGCCACCTAGGAATGAGAGGAAGACCTACGGAAAGATCACCCTCACCTATTTTCTAGCCAACCTGAATCTCGAGGGCGAGATTCATCTTAAGGGGGGTAGGTTTGTAACATCCCAAATTTTCAATTTGGAATGTTATACATTAGATCATCATTGCATATCATATTTTATTGCATTTTGGTTTGATCCTAGAAATTCTACGCAACTCAAGGACCCACGGAGAGAGTTGGGGATTTCGTTATTTTCATATTTGAGTTTTCTCAAATTTTGAAAAGAGGATCGTTTGATTTTAATTATTTTCTCTTCGAATATTTATTTTATGAAAATAAAAGAGAGGGGATAAAATGACTTCCCCAAAATAAAGAAACATTGGAGATTTAATATTAAAATCAAATAAGATTTTATTCAGAGTTTTTTTCGCTATTTTATTTGAATTATGAAAAAATTACGTTTTTCAAAATTGCATTAGAGGCCCAAATAAATGTTCACATTGTCCGCTAGATTTTTAGAGGATGGGGAAAATTTATTTTAGGATTTTTGGAGTCCGTTTAGTATTTCTTTTCTTTGTTTTTCGAAGCGCAATTATTTTTTAAAAAAACTGTCAACCGACCTAACCGGGACGTGTCCGCCTGGGACACCAGCCCGGCCGGCCTTTAAAGCCGCGGAGGCCCGAGCCGCCAGAGCTCGCCCAAAACCCTAGCCCGACGCCGCCGCGAGCCGCCGCTGCCGCTGCCGCTCGCCGCCGCCGCTGCCACGCACAGCCGCTGCTCGCCGCCGGAGCCCGCCGCTGAGCAGCGCCGCCACCATGCCGCCCGCCGGAGTTCCCGCCGCCGCCGTCGTCACAAAGGCCGAGGTAGCCGCCGGTTTTCTTCGGAAAACCGATCGGTTTTTTTTTCGAAACCCTAGATCTAGATCGGTTCGGTTTTTTTGATTTAGCTTATTTAGTGAACACCCATTCGTATGTTTGTTTTAACGAACGGTTTTCACCCGTTAGCCACAGACAACGAACGTTCGTTCGTTAGTCTATTCGTCAGTTTTTCTTTTTCCAGGGTTTTTCCGCGATTATTTTCGATCGTGATTCCTGCCCTAATCTTCGTTCTAGTATAACTTTTCGCTCGTTTACCGGAATCAGGAGATTCAAGCACCTAGATCTTCGTTTCAAAGCCCTCTTTCTGTTTAACCAACTTGAACAAGTTTTTGCCACTGTAAAATTTGACTAAAGTCCAGATTAGTAAACGGATCTTGTTTTTTCCACAGTTTGAGTTTCGTTGCTTCGTTTGGTTTGATTCTTTTTGCAAACCGGAATTCTTAAGTTGAACTTTCTGGTTAGATTTCGTATTTGAGTTTTACCCATGATTCTAGTTGAGTGCTTATTGTATGCTTGTTTATTTGCGATAGAGTACCCAGGGTGTGAAGCGTGCTACTATGAGTCTCTAGGTTTCACGGATCATCAGCAAGGCAAGTAACACTTTGATCATACCCTTTTTACTACCCAGTTTTACTACATTAGATCAATCCTCAAACAATTGCATGGTTTAGGATCTGAATAAATTGTGGGTTTTGGGAAGTAGATGAGGTAGTACCTATACACTTGTTTATTTCTCAAACCCCTGGGAGTTACTTCTACGTTGCTTATATTGCTATGCTATGCTCGTAGACGTGGATTGGGTTTGAGTGTATTCATGACAGATGTGAGTTATTAATTAATGGTTCAACTTAAGGTGGCGACTTAAATACACATCTGGATGGATTGCTTGTGGGCACCTAGAGAATCCAGTGTTGTCCTAGGATATCCCGGAGGACCCGTGCGATCATCCTACGGCCCGCCACCCAGGCTCAAAGGGATCATAAGATTATTCATGCTAGAAACTTCCGTGTGCAACCACAAGCCAATATGGGCTCTGGCATAGTTGAGTAAGTTGCGTGAAGCTCTCGAAGAGGTAGACTAGCAGGTGTAGTGGGTTGTAGGTCGTACTGTCTATCTAGAGTAGAGAGTTAATGCTTCAGAAAGACTGTGTCTCGAATCTCCGACCATGGATGTATTCGAGTCTTGTGGGGAAAAGTGTGCAAACCTCTGCAGAGTGTATAAACTAATCATGGTTAGTCATGTCCCCGGTTATGGACATCTTGAGTATCTGGTTCCTGGATTATCATGTTGATCTCATCACTCTTAATATAATTTGATTGGGTTTAATGATGATGTTTAATTAGGATTGAGTTGGAGGAACCTTCTCAATGTTTAACAACTACCATCATAGTTAAATAAAATTTATTCCTTTGTTGTAGGAAAAAATTGGCTTTTTGCAAATCTGTAACCTTAGAGCTTACCACCAGCCAAATATGCATGTAGTGATAGCATTTATCCTATTCATTACTCTTGTGTTACCTTGCCAGCATATTCCATGTGCTGACCCATTTCGGGCTGCAACGTTCATGTTGTAGACTTTTCAGATGACGAGTAAGGAGCCATAGGTCGTTGTCTTTCACTCAGTGATTCCATTGGAGTTGATGGACTCACTTTATCTTCCAAGCCTTCCGCTGTTATCGTATTAGATGGCCTTAAGCCATATTTATTGTAATAAGTTTCTTTTGAGACATTCGATGTAATAAGTGTGTGATTGCTACTTTGTTATAAATCCTCGAGTATTGTGCGTGTTAGCATTACTGATCCAGGGATGACACTGATGCACAGAGATCAGACTGTTTGAGGTCTGATCGCTACAATCCATAGGTAGGTATGGTGGACTCTTGAAAATAAGATTTGGGTTTGAGGGTTTTCGGATGCACAAGTAGTATCTCTACTAAGTGCGGAATTTTTCACTAGCAAAGACAGGGGCAAGCACCACATGTTAAAGGATCTATGACAATATCACTTCTATGTGAATATAAACAAACATGAATCATTAGGTTGTCTTCCTTGTCCAACGTCAACAATTTTGGCATATAATATTTTGATGAGGGCTCACAATCACAAAAGATTTCTAGGATATTATATTTATATGTGAATCTTCCCTTATTAATTCTTTCATGAGTTGCATCATTAACTAATGTTATGTCTATAAATCTATAATAAAATTTTCTACTTATACTTTTCCTTATGTGGTGTCATCACCTACCATAAGATTAGCATATGATCTTTTTCATTTATTTCCTTTCTTTCATTTATTTCCTTTCTTTTTATTTGTTTCATTTCTTTTAATTGCAACATGAAAACAAAGAAAGCAAAAACTCAAACTAAACTTTATTATATATCTCGCACACGATTACAAGGATAGTTGACTAAGGAAACTCTTGAAAATAAAGGATCAAACTAAACTTTTATTCATCTAAAGCAAAAGATCAAACTAAAATAAGTAAAAGAAAAAGATAGTGGGGATGATACGATAATGGGGCACCTCCCCCAAGCTTGGAGGAAGCCAAGGGGAGTGCCCATACCCGATACTCAGTTCTCTTTTGGTGATCAAGAAGAAGGTGGTGGTGGTGATGATGTAGAGGGTCTGCCTTTCTTACTTAGCTTACGTTTGAGTATGGAATTTTCCTCCTTCAACTCACCGACCTCTTGCTCAAGATCCAGTACCCTCTTACATAGTTCCTGCTTGCATTCCTGCAAAAGGCGAAAAAGGTACAAACTGAACCTTAGGCCTCTTTGCTTTATTGGGGAGGCTTGACTTCTTGAATTCCACATGCATGCCCCCAGGTTGAGGTAGTGGAGGTTCATCTTCACCTGAGCTCGTCTCATGCTTCTCCCTAGGATAGTAGTTCACCTCTTCCTCCGTGGTCTAGCCATAGTGCTCCACATCCCCATAGGACTTGGGGTTTGTGACGAAATCAGCAGCATAGCTCTCGCCCTCGGAGTCTTGGGACGACATATTTTCAGATCTGACAGGAAAGCAGCAAGAAAAGAAAACAGAAGATTTCTCCGTGATACGGTGGTCAATAGGTTCAGGGGGTATATAATTTTTTTATCTTGGGAAACAAGCAAGCTGTAGAAAAACGGAGTCCGGAAGGTACCCCACCCACCTGGGCGCGCTTGGCTGCCAGGCGTGCCCTAGTGTCTTATGCCCACCAGGGTACGCTTCCTGGAAGTTTCTTACTTTCCTATTTTTCTAAATATTCCAAAACTGATAAAAAATATTTTTGCGGATTTTTCGGAGTCCGTTTACTTACCGTATCATGTACCTCCTTATTTTCACGATTCTGGAGTGTTCCGGAAGGACTCTTTTATGTGTTCTTCGCATGTCATAGTTTGGATAATATTACTTTCAACATTAATGGGCGTACCTAAGATATAATGTTTTATTCATTGCCCATTAACAACCTTCGGGTTAGTACCTTCGGCATTATTTATTTTGATGGCTCCAGAACAATAAACCTCCTCGATGACATAGGGGCCTTCCCATTTTTAGTGGAGTTTTCCTGCAAAGAATCTGAAACGGGAGTTGTACAAAAGAACATATCCTCCTACTTTAAACTCACGCTTTTGGATTCTCTTATCATGCCATCTTTTGACTTCTTCTTTAAACAACTTGGCATTTTCATAAGCTTGGGTTCTCCATTCATCTAGTGAGCTAATATCAAATAACCTCTTTTCACGTGCAAGTTTGAAATCATAGTTGAGTTCTTTGATTGCCCAATATGCTTTATGTTCTAACTCAAGAGGCAAATGACAAGCTTTTCCATAAACCATTTTATAAGGAGACATACCCATAGGATTTTTATATGCTGTTCTATAAGCCCAAAGTGCATCATCTAATTTCTTAGACCAATTCTTCCTGGACCTATTGACAGTCTTTTGCAAGATGAATGATGATAAGGTGATGCAATTCTATGGTTAACATCATACTTGGCAAGCATTTTACGGAAAGCACCATGAATAAAGTGTGAACCATCATCAGTCATGGACTCCAAACCTTGGGAAAATAACGTCCTTAAGCATTTTAATAGAGGTGTTGTGATCATCACTACTGGTTGGAATAGCTTCTACCCATTTAGTAACATAATCAACGGCAACCAAGATATGTGTATACCCATTAGAGGAAGGAAAAGGTCCCATGTAATCAACAACAAGTGAATAATTCATATGCATTTCTTGATGCTCACCGATATTACCTATTGTTTGGCATTCATCACATGATAAGACGAACTTACGGGCATCCTTGAAGAGAGTAGGCCAATAAAATCCAAATTGCAATACGTTGTGAGCAGTTCTATCTCTAGCATGATGCCCTCCATAAGCTTCAGAGTGACATTTCCATAGGATTTGTCCTTGTTCATGCTCAGGTACACAACGTCTAATAATAACATCTACTCCTTCTTTATAAAGATGTGGGTCATCCCAAAAGTAATGTCTTAACTCATAGAAGATTTTTTTTCTTTTGTTGATATGTAAAGCTAGGTGGTAAATATTTAGCCACAATGTAATTAGCATAGTCATCATACCAAGGAGTGTTGTGAGCAACATTTATTGCAGCTAACAGTTCATCAAGAAAACTATCATCAATAGGTAGTGGGTCATCAAGCACATTTTCACGCCTTGAGAAGTTATCAGCTATGGGGTTCTCAACTCCTTTTCTATCAGTGATATGTGAATCAAATTCTTGTAGCAAGAGAACCCATCGAATAAGTCTAGGTTTAGCATCTTTCTTTTCCATAAGATATTTAATAGCAGCATGATCGGTGTGAACAATTACATCCGAATCAACAATGTAAGGTCTAAATTTATCACAAGCAAACACCACTGCTAAGAATTCTTTTTCAGTAGTAGCATAATTTCGTTGAGAACTGTTTAGAGCTTTACTAGCATAATGAGTAACATTCAGTTTCTTATCAACTCTTTGTTCTAGAATAGCACCAACAGCATAATCACTAGCATCACACATAATTTCAAAATGCAAGTTCCAATCAGGTGGTTGAACAATAGGTGCAGAAATTAAGGCTTTCTTGAGTGTTTCAAAGGCTTCTAAATAATCATCATCAAAAACAAAAGGAATATCCTTTTGCAAAAGTTTCATAAGAGACCTAGAAATTTTAGAAAAGTCTTTGATAAATCTCCTATAAAAACCTGCATGGCCTAGGAAATTATGAATACCTTTGATATCTTTAGGACATGGCATTTTCTCAGTTGCATCAAACTTAGCTTTGTCCACTTCAATACCTCTTTCAGAAATTTTATGACCCAAGACAATGCCTTCATTAACCATAAAGTGGCACTTTACCAATTCAAGACAAGACTTCTTTATTCACATCTCTGCAAAACTCGATCAAGATTGCTTAAAATTTCATCAGAAGACTTCCCATAAATAGAGAAATCACCCATGAAAACCTGAACAATCTTTTCACGAAAGTCAGAGAATATAGCAGTCATACATCTTTGAAAGGTAGCACGTGCATTGCATAAACCAAAAGGTATATGTCTATAAGCATAAGTTCCAAAGGGACAAGTGAAAGTGGTCTTTTCTTAATCACGTTGATAAACAAGTATTTGTGAAAAACCAGAATATCCGTCAAGGAAGCAAAAAATGTGTGTGCTTAAATAATCTTTCTAGCATTTGATCAATAAAAGGTAGAGAGTAATGATATTTTCTAGTTGCTTTGTTTAATTTTCTAAAATTAATTACCATTCTATAACCTGTAACAATTCTTTGTGGAATAAGTTCATTCTTATCATTAGGAACAACAGTAATACCTCCCTTTTTAGGGACACAATGAACAGGACTTACCATCTACTATCAGCTATAGGATAGATTATACCTGCTTCCAGAAGTTTTAATATTTCCGTTCTTACCACTTCTTTCATCTTCGTATTTAACCGACGTTGGTGATCATCAACAGGTTTAGCATCAGGTTCCATATTAATTTTGTGCTGACATAGAGTGGGACTAATTCCCTTTAAATCATCAATAGTATATCCAATAGCAGCTCGGTGCTTCCTTAGAACTTTCAATAATCTTTCTTCTTCATGTTCTGAAAGGGTAGCACTAATAATAACATGATGTATCTTCATCAAGATAAGCATATTTCAAAGTGTCTGGCAATTGTTTTAATTCAAACACAGGATCACCTTTAGGTGGAGGAGGACCTCCTAGAGTTTCAGTAGGCAAACTGTGTTTAAGCAGAGGACATTGTTCAAAGAAAATCTTATCTTTTTCATTTCTTTCATGCATATGTAAATCATTTTCATGGTCTAGCAAATATTGTTCTAGTGGATTAGTAGGAGGCATAGCAATAGAAGCAAGACCAATTAATTCATCTTTATTAGGCAAATCTTTGTCATGAAGTTTTCTACTAAACTTGGAAAAATTAAACTCATGAGACTCATCACCAAAACTAACACCGACATTTTGTTTCTCACAGTCTAGTCTAGCATTAACGGTGTTCAAGAAAGGTCTACCGAAGATAATGGGACAGAAGTCATCCTGTGGGGAACCAAGAACTAGAAAATCAGTAGGGTATTTTATTTTCCCACACAAGACTTCAACATCTCTAACAATCCCAATTGGTGATATAGTGTCTCTATTAGCAAGTTTGATAGTGACATCTATGTCTTCTTTCTCTGCGGGTGCTATGTCATTCATAATTTCTTTATATAAGGAATAAGTAATAGCACTCACGCTAGCACCTATGTCACATAAATTATGATAATAGTGATCTCCTATTTTAACTGAGACAACGGGCATGCCAACAACAGGTCTGTGTTTATTCTTTTTACCAGGTTTGGCAATTCTAGTAGCTTCTTCACAAAAGTAAATAACATGCCCATCTAGATTTTCTTCCAATAGATCCTTAACCATAGCAATACTAGGTTCTACTTTAATTTTTTTCATCAGCTTTAGGTGTTCTAATATATCTTTTGTTGACCACAGTTGAAAATTTAGCATGTTCCTTTATTCTAACAGGGAAAGGTGGTTTCTCAATATAAGTAGTAGGAACAACTAGACCAACAATTATAAATTATAGTTTCTTCTTTAACTGGTATCAGTTCTTTAATTTTTCTTTAATAGGTGGGTGATATTTAAACCACATCTCTTTAGGGAGATCGACATGAGTAGCAAATGATTCACAAAAGGAGGCTACTATCTCAGAGTCAAGTCCATATTTAGTGCTGAATTTTTGAAAAGCATTGCTATTCATAAAAAGATTTAACACAATCATACTTAAGTATAATAACAGACTCTTTACCTTTGTCAAATTCCAATCTTCAGAGTTGGGTTTAATTCTTTCGAAAAGATCCCATCGGAATTCAATAGTTTTCTTCATAAAAGAACCAACACAAGAAGTATCAAGCATGGTTTGATCATTACGAGAAAGCCGAGCATAAAAATTCTAGATAATAATTTCTCTTGAGATCTCATGATTGGGGCATGAGTGTAACACTGACTTCAGCCTCCCCCAAGCTGGAGCGATACTTTCTCCATCAGGAGACCAAAAATTATATATATAATTCCGATCACGATGAACTAGATGCATAGGATAATTTTTTTGATGGAACTCCAATTTCAATTCATTCCAATTCCAAGATCCAATATCATCCATAGCCTATATCATGCCAATGCTTTTCCCTTCAAAGATAAAGGGAAAACCTTCTTCATAACGTCATCTCTAGGTAAACCTGCAAGCTTGAACAATCCACAAATTTGTTCTACATATATCAAGTGCATATCAGGATGTTCGGTTTCGTCTCTTGCATAAGGATTAGCTAGCAGTTGTTCTATCATACCCGAAGGAATTTCATATTCAATATTTTTAGTAGGTGCAGTAGGTTCAGGGGTAGCTAATTGTGGTTCCAGTCGAGGTGAAGATACCATGAACAAACCCCTCAAAGGATTGTTTTCCATAGAAACAAGTGACAATAAATTTCAGCACACTATATAAATGTTTCCTTACCAAATTCCACTTACCAAAGGTGCTTCACTCCCCAGCAACGGAGCCAGAAAATAGCATTGATGGCCGACAATTACAGGGTATCAATTGTAGCTCTTTTCGACAAGTAAGAGTGTCAAACTCAATGAGGAGCAGAAGGAAATGACAAGTGGTTTTCAGCAAGGTAATGTCTACAAGTGCTGAAATTGTAAGTAACAAAGTAGTTTGATAGCAAGATAATTTGTAAAGAGCAAGTAACGATAATAGTAGCAGAAATGTAGCAAGGTAGCCCAATCCTTTTGAGGCAAAGGCAGGCCAAAACAGTTTCTGATGACAAGCAAAGCGTTCTTGAGGGTACACGGGATTTTCATCTAGTCACTTTCACCATGTTGGCTTAATTTGTGTTAGCTACTTTGATAATTTGATATGTGGGTGGACCGGTGCTTAGGTGCTGTTCTTACTTGAACAAACCTCCTACTTATGATTAACCCTCCCGCAAGCATCCACAACTACGAGAAAAGTATTAAGAATAAATCCTAACCATAGCATTAAACTTTTGGATCCCATCAGTCCCTTACGGGATAGCGCATAAACTGGGGTTTAAACTTCTGTCACTCTGACAACCCATAATCTAATTGGCACTCCACAATGCATTCCCTTAGGCCCAAATATGGTGAAGTGTCATGTAGTCGACGTTCACATGACACCACTAAGGGAATCACAACATACATACTATCAAAATATCGAAGACATATCAAGTTCACATGATTACTTGCAACATGATTTCTCCCATGAACTCAAGAACAAAAGTTACTACTCATAAATGATAATCATGCTCAAGATCAGAGGGGTATTAAATAGCATATTAGATCTGAACATATAATCTTCCACCAAATAAACCATATAGTAATCAACTACATGATGTAATCAACACTACTAGTCACCCACAAGCACCAATCTATAGTTCCAAAAACAAGATTGAACACAAGAGATGAACTAGGGTTTGAGATGAGATGGTGTTGTTGAAGATGTTGAGGGAGATTGCCCTCCCCAAGATGGGAGAGTTGTTAGTGATGACGATGACGATGATTTCCCCCTGCGGGAGGGAAGTTCCCCCGGCAGAACTGCCCCGCCGGAGGGCAAAAGTGCTCCTGCCCAGGCTCCGCCCTGAGACGGCGGCGCTCTATCCCAAAAGTTCTCTCCTTATTTTTTCTAGGTCAAAATGACTTATATACCAGAAGATGGGCACCGGAGGTGGGCCTGGGTGAGCACAACCCACCAGGGCACGCTTGGGCTCCCTGGCGCCCAGGTGGGTTGTGCCCACCTGGTGGGCCCCCTCTGGTACTTATTTTATCCAATATTCCTCATATATTCGATGAAAATTCTCCGTGAAGTTCCAGCTTGTTTGGAGTCGTGCAAAACAGGTAGCATAACGTAGCTTTCCTAGATCCAGATTTCCAGCTGCCAGAATTCTCCTTCTTTGTGTATACCTTGCATATTATGAGAGAAAAGGCATTAGAATTACTCCAAAAAACATTATTATGGATAAAAACATCATAAATAACAGTAGGAAAACATGATGCAAAATGGACGTATCACGCAACACAGTCAACAATTTGGCCATCGGTTCGTCCAAGGCTCCACCCTCCTCCAAAACATCAGTTCCCTCGGTAAAAATAAGAAAATCGCCGCGACATCTGGAGGACACAGCACTAGCAACCGCAAATGGTACTCATGTTCCCTTATTCGTGCAAATCTTACGTGTCTGCTCGGACAGTATTCATCCCACAGAAGACACTAGTTGACCGCTTCTTCCTGATACTAGATGTTCCTAGTAACTCGCGATGCACAAGGTTTCTCCTCATATGGTATTTAACCTTAGCTAGAGGTCCATCGCCCCCTGGATTTCAATTCCTGGTCAGTTGATTCCCAATTAAAGGAAGCATTCCCCGGCATAACAGGCGCTAGTCCACCTATTACGCCGGGGAAGCAGTGCCTCGATGTTTATCTTAGGGGTGTGTGGGGCCTAGGAGCTGCTGGTGCCTGATCTGGAGGTCGGCCGGGATTAAAGGGATGGCCGAGGGGCGCTGCCAAGCACGACAGTGGTGTGAGGTCGAGGGGAGGGTGGGGCGGCGGAGGCAAGGGTCTGGGTCGGTGGTCGCTGGCGGTTCAAGAAAGATCGTCAACAGTGACTGGCGGGAGGTAGACGAAGGCCATCTTCCCATTCCTTATAGATCAGACGGTTCATAAAAAATCAACTGACCTATTTATTTTCAGTCGACTGTTATTTTGATAGGACCACATGTGGTGGTGTGCTGGAGGAGTACCTGTACTTCCCAGCCATCCCTGTGCTCATCTATTACAAAATCATACAGAGTAGAATCTAATTTTGTTTGCCATGCAATGTTGTAGAGCTATCATATGTCTCCTGTCATTTATTTTTCAGCCACCATCTATCTATTACTTTTACAGTGCACTAGTTCTGCACACACTTCACCCATATTCTCACTATTGTATTTTTATGCATGGGTATTTCAGACTCTGCCTTGACAGAAGCACGCAATAAAAGAGAGAAGTTGTTCCTGCTTTCTTCGCGCGCAAGCAAGACATGTGTTGGCGCTTTAAAGGTTGGATGTTCAATAGATGGAGATGGTAAACGTAGCTCTGGAGTTGATGATCTCGCTCGCCATGAACCACCATCCCAGTTGCTTGCTTTAACTTAGCGGTGTCATATGTGGTTGCATGGTGCATATGGTGTCTAGCTTGTATTCGAAAGGTCGAAGTTGGACTTTATTAAGATAAGGAAAGATTTTTTTTTTTACATGAACCACCATCCCGGGAGCACCAGAAGACAAATAGCTCGTCAGGGCACTGGCCGAGCCAGTGACAAGCCTAGCATAGACAGGCATCACCTGGAAGCCAACTAAAAAGCCATGATGGTGACGAAACAGCCCGCGTCCCACCAGGCTCTCAGGTCCCCGATGATCATGCTCACCACTCCAGCCGGATGTTAGCTTCTTTTGCTTCCAATTTGGTTAAGTTGCATTTTCTTAGCTTACACATTATACCTTTGAATATGACATGCCTTCCTGTTTTTGGTACATACTAGTACATCTGTCTATTAACCATGTTCTTACATCAAACTAATGTTCTTGTGTATCCCTCATCAATCACTTATGATGAGACAGTCACGCCAGGGGATTACTGTGAAAAAAAATATGCTCTTTTAAAGAATGCAGTGTCAGCCTTCCCACATGATTCTCAAGAAACAGTAAGGCTAGATGAAGATAGTGAACGTAGCTCTGTAGTTGATGACCGCATTTCCCCTACACCAGCATTGCAGGTGCTTGCTCTAACTTGGCAGCGTGATATGTGGTTGCATGTTTCATATGGTGTCTAGATTGGAATTCTTCCAATCTGGTTAAATTGCATGTGTTATTCTGCTTAGTTTATACATTATACCTATTAATGTGACATTCCTTCCTGTTTTTAGTACATAGTACATCTGTCTATTAACCATGTCCTTACATAAAACTATTGTTTTTTGTATCTCGCATCAATCAATATGATGAGACACCTTTAGTATATGCAGTGTGATATTAGTTGCATCTTTCATATGATTTATAGCATGCGATGCTTCTAATTTGTTGAAACGCCATTTATGATGGAACGCTTTTAACTTGGCAGAGTCATATTGGTTGCATCTTTCATGTGGTGTCTATCTTCCATTGCTTCTTATTTGTTGAAATGGCTTCTGCTTAGTTTACACAAACAGTTGTGAATATGCCCCATCCTATTTTTTTGTACATATTCCATCCTGGTATCATGTGTTTGCCTTACATCAAAGTAGTGATTGTCAGTATCATGCATGAATGAGTTCTGAAGAGTTAATTTTATTGCTTTTTCTTCTCGATTTTACTTGACAATTCAAAATGAATAAAGCAAAAGGAAATTAGCAAGGAAATGGATAAAGGTGCTCCTTCCAAACAGAGGGCCTCTACAGATTCTACTCCGCCACCCCAAAGAAGATTTGCAAGACAACACATCCATAGACACTCAATGTAGTTGTGTTGATGATGAGCACGTCTCCCCTAGTGCACCATCACAGGTGCTCCCTCTAACTTGGCACTGTTATATGTGGTTGCATGTTATGTATGATGTCTAGCTTGTATTGCTTCTAATTTTGTTGAATTCCATCTGCTTACTTTACACATTATACTTGTGAATAAGACACGTGTTCCTATTTCTGGAACATACAATATCTGTCTATCACACCATGTTCTTACATCAAAGTACTACTGTTGTGTAACCTGCAACAATCACTTATCATAAGACACGTTTGACTTGGGAGTGTGACATAGGTTACATCTTGCATTATTTTCTAGCTTGTACTACTTCTAATTTGTTGAAATGGCACTTACGACCAGACATTTTTAACTTGGTAGAGTGATATACGTTGTATCTTTCATATGGTGTCTAGCTTTCATTGCTTCTAATGTGTTGAAATGCCCTCTGCTTAGTTTACACATCATAACTTGTTGGTGTACAAAAAGAGGGGTACACTTTTTTGTACCCCTATAACTGTGCACGGACAGTCTGAGCCACGGGCACCACCACACCAAGCAAGGCAAGGGAGGTGAGCCAGGGTAAGACCGAAGCTCAAGGGAACTAGGACGACGCCAAGGCCTAGACCACGAAGAGCAAAAGGGACGAAGCGGACTCCCCTGGCAAGATCCTTGCCGGGAGACAGCTTTGGCAACCCCGGCAAGACCCTTGCCGCGGCGACTCACCCCACGCCTATGGAGCAAATTACCCTTGAGTCCACTGCCCCCAAGGGGCAAGGATTCGGGAGACATCCCCGTGGTGGCATGCAGATCTTTGTGAAGACATTCAAGATCAGATACGCACTAAGAAGATGACGACCTTTGGCTAGATACCAGCCAGGGAAGACCACGAGACCCCCGGCAAGCGCCTTGCCGGGGATGACAGCAGGCGCCTCGGCAAGACCCTTGCCGGGGCCCTGGCAAGGCCCTTGCCAAGGACATCCGCAGGGCCACCATCAGGCCCACGCCGACTAAACCTCCACCACCGTACGCATGCAGCTGCCGACCGAACCAGCTGGGCAGGCACCTGCGTGGCGGCATGCAGATCTTCGTGAAGACCCACCACTGCGCCACCTCAGCTGCCTGCCTACCTACATGGCATCACAGGCATCGCTGGCCAGGGCGCGTGTCGACACAAGAAGGAGCAGCGACGGACGAGATAGGTTTCTCCCCCGTCCCCGATAAAGCAAGGACACCTAAGCAAGACGCATTAAATGCACCTTGTCATGTAATGCGAGGGATAACCTCGCATCACTGTACCCTTTCCACCTCCTGCGTGCCACTGTGGCAACCCCTTTTTCTATAAAAGGAGGCCCGAGGCGACCAGGAGGAGGATTCGGCTTTTTGGAGCTCCTAATGCCCCAGAGCTAGCTCAAGAACAGGAATATACATCCACCAAAGCAGGAGTAGGGTTTTACGCATCCTCGCGGCCCGAACCTGGATAAACAAACTGTGTACTATCTGTTTGATCCGCTCTTCTCACGACCCCGCGCCCCGCTAACCGTAGTAGGGATTTTTGTGATCCCATAGGTGTTGTTCCCACCGACATAACTGTGAATATGCAAGGCTGTCCTTTTTTCTTACACATTCAATCATCCTATCATGCGGTCTCCTTACATTAAAGTAGTGCTCATTAGCATCCTACATCAATGAGTTCTGAAAAGCGAATTTTTATTCATTTTTCATGTGGGTTTGACTTGACAAGGCAATACAATTAAGAAATAGGAAGGAAAAAATAAGGCAGGGACTAATGGTGGTCTTCCGGCGAAACCGGCATCCCAGGTGCTTTCTCTAGCTTGGTAGTGTGATATTTTCTTGCATGTTGCATACGGTGTCTCACTTGTATTGCTTGTAATTTGATTAAATTACTTCTACTTAGTTTACACAAATAGTTGCGAATATGCCATGTCGTCCTTTTTTTGTACATATTCCATCCTCGTATCATATGTTTGCCTGACATCAAGGTAGTGATTGTCAGTATCATGCATGAATGAGTTCTGAAGAGTGAATTTTACCGGTTTTACTTGATAATGCAAAATCAATAAAGCAGAAGAAAATTAGCAAGGCAGTGGATAAAGGTGCTTCTTCCAAACGGAGGGCCTCTCCACATTTTACTCGGCCATCCCCCCAACAAGATTTGGAAGACAACACATGCATAGACACTCAAAGTAGTTCTGCTGATGATGAGCATGTCCACCCTTGTCCACCATCACAGGTGCTCTGTCTAACATGGCACTGCTATATGTGGTTGCATGTTATGTATGATGTCTAGCTTGTATTGCTTCTAATTTTGTTGAATTACATCTGCTTACTTTACACATTATACTTGTGAATAAGACATGCGTTCCTGTTTCTAGAACATATAATATCTGTTGATCACACCATGTTCTTACATCAAAGTACTACTGTTGTGTAAGTGTAACCTGCAGCAATCACTTCTCACAAGACACGTTTAACTTGGGAGTCTGATATAGTTTACATCTCGCATTATTTTGTAGCTTTTACTACTAATTTGTTGAAATGGCACTAATGACGAGATAGTTTTAACTTGGTAGAGTGATATTTGTTGCGTCTAACATATGTTGTCTAGATTTCATTGCTTCTAATTTGTTGAAATGCCTTTGGCTTAGTTTACACATCATACGCGGTGAATATGCAATGGCACTAATGACCAGAGGATTTTAACTTGGTAGTGTGATGTTGTTTGCATCTTGCATATGATTTATTTCTTGTATTGCTTCACATTTGTTTAAACACCAGTTATGACGAGACACTGTTAACTTGGCAGAGCGATATTTGTAGCATCTTTCATATGGTGTCTACCTTCCATTGCATTGCTTCTAATTTATTGAAATGCCTTCTGCTTAGTTTACACATCATAGTTCTGATTATCTCATGCCATCTTGTTTTTCGTACATATTACATCCTCCTATCATGTGGTTGTCTAACATCAAAGTTCAGTTCATCTGTATCACGCATCAATTTGTTCTAAAGAACTAAATTTTTATTCCTTTTTCTTGTCGGCTTGACTTAACATGGCATAGAGAAAGAGGAAGGAACACATAATGACAGGGGATGGTGTTAGTACTAAGGACACATGGAAACGGAGGTGGAAGAATTATGCAGATTCTGCTGGTACTGATGGTGCAATAGAAGGTCAAAGTCCAGCGGAAAATTGTACAAACACGGTATCCCGTGCTACACGAGCTGCAAAACAAGCTAAACAGAAACTAATAGCTGCCACCAAACAAGCAGAGACATCCCTAGTTGTTGCAACACCTTCCACAGTACCACCAGCTGCATGAGTTACTCATTTGTCAACTCAGCTAGCAGCACATTCCCAAGCTCCCTTGCCACCTGATACTACTTCCGAAGCACTCTTGACACAAGACGAGTTGGCAAGATCAGATGAAACCTGTGAGCTTCAACAGCAAGAAGGTAGTTGCTGGAGTCAAGTTACAGTTGCATGCTTTTTTATATGTAGTCTCACAGTTTGATGTACACTAACACCTCCTATGTTCGTTGTTGGACTAGCACCTAGGTGCAAGAGGAAACAAACATCAGGGATAATGCTTGATAGGTTAACTAAATCTAGAGGAGGAAGAATGGAGATCCATTTTTAGGCAGGTTTAAAAAGGCCACGTGATGCTACAGAGTCACCCAAGTTAGTATCAGAGGCAACAGTTGCTGTTAGGTGTCATGCACGTATCCTCCCAACACGGATTCAGTACATGAATGACAAAGACAAAACCCAGTTCAACACCTTCCTCGACCATTTATCTATATGTATGGTTATGTATGGAAACTAGTAATATCGTCTTTCTCTGTCCCATAGTTTCTAGGTTGCTGATAATGAGACTCCCATACTTTTCCACAGATGAGGTTCAAGTTGGATAGCCAAGATGATGCAACCAGACAAGCTTGCACCCATGTTTTCATGTCTGCTATGCGACAATATTGGTATAACTTGAGGAAAACTCACTTTGAAGGCAAGGCTAACAATGAACTTGCCCAAACATCTCCAGTGGAAAATATATCAGATGAAGACTAGAGAGGCCTCGTTAAACACTGGTCTGATACAAAGTATCGGGTACATTATATGTATGTGATCAGATCACATGTTGAACTCCTATTTACGCATGTGCCTCACAAATCTATCTTCTTGTTGCTGAATTGTTCAAAGAACAAGGACAAGCATTTGAAAGTGAAATTCCAACAAACGACAAGATCTCGTAGCTATATTGCACACTCTGAAGCTCTTGTAATTAGTTGCTGTTTCACTCTTTTCGTTGTGCCATATTATCAGATCTATATTGACTTGTTCCAAATGCATAGGAAAGCCCGCAAGGACCAAAAAGTACCTAAACCAAATGTTGTGGAAATCTTCAAGGACTGTCACACCTGCAAGACGAAGGGCATGACTACACCAGTCAAAGCCGCTGTTGTAAGTCCTTAATCCTCATGCCTTTTAAATACTACTTACTCTGACTCGTGCATTGATCTGCATGGTTTGCAGCCAATGCCTATTACTCTTTTCAATTTATACACAATTGTATTAGTGTATCATTGCACCTTACAAGCTATAAAATAGAGAAGTGATGTTCCTTTGATCTCGATCTGTAATCTAGTTTCGTGCTGGACTTTCCCACACAACATTACAATTTCTTGTTTGTCTATTCTCAGTTGTTTTGTGATATGAATGATGTCATACTATGCTTACCGTATTATAAACTTTGTCTCTTTATTCTTAGTTGTCAATACAATGTGAAGAAATGGGCAATACATTAGCCATGTCACATGGTCATATGTTTGGAACCTGGTTTTATTATTTACTTTGCAGTAAAATACAACTAATATTTTACACGGGTTCACCGGAATAAGTTATGTATATAGACCAAAGCTATTTTGTTTGGTTTTGCCGCCTCCTTAATATCTTTTGTTCTGGTACTACTAATGTAAAAACTCAACTTTTCAGCAAGCTATGGAAAAAATGGTGGAACTGCCACCTTCTGAAGGTGAGGAGGCAACTATAACCACAATATCACATCTTGCTGTAGTGGGTCAGTACCTGTCCACTAACAGTGCCAAAGCACATTCCTGCGTAATGCTGAATTGGTTGTTAAGGAAATCTCGTCAAAACTGCCTCATGATCAAGATATGCAAGCTCAAAACAATGTTATATCTGCGCTCCAGACACAAGTCCATTCCCTAACAGAGACCCTTTGTGAAACAAGGACAACCATAGTTCGATGTTGTCAAGATATGCATGGTTTTGAAACTAGACTATCAGACATTTCCTATGTTGTTCAGGAGCCTAGGATAAATGAAGGCCAAGGTTATGGTACTCCATCGGACAATACAACATCATAATGTAACAGTCAGGTCAAATGAACTGAACTTCTGGTGGTGCATTTATTTGCCAGACTGTTAAATTTTATGCCAACCTTCCTTTTGTTTTATGGTTGTAATTTGTTTTTTTGCAATACAAAATTTGTTCTTAATGTGCAGCCACCGGCTGAAGAAAACAACAAGCCATTTTTGTATAATGTAGGGTGTTCCCTATATTTGCACTGGTGGCGAACTTTGATGCCCAGTGGATGTAATCTGTGCAATCGCCTTAATAGCCTAGCATTATTTCGGGCTTATTTATTACCTAATCTTCTTTTTCCCTAGTTTTCTAGTGGCCACAACAACCATGGGCCATATACGGACCGCGGTAGCCTTGACCCTACTACAGGCCGTAGAACCGACCTTGTGTAACCCTAGCCCCCTCCGGTGTCTATATAAACCGGAGGGTTTTAGTCCGTAGGACAACATACAATCATACCATAGGCTAGCTTCTAGGGTTTAGCCTCTCCGATCTCGTGGTAGATCAACTCTTGTACTACTCATATTATCAAGAATAATCAAGCAGGACATAGGGTTTTACCTCCATCAAGAGGGCCCGAACCTGCGTAAAACATCGTGTCCCCTGCCTCATGTTACCATCCGCCTTAGACGCACAGTTCGGGACCCCCTACCCGAGATCCGCCGGTTTTGACACCGACACTGGTGCTTTCATTGAGAGTTCCTCTGTGTCGTCATCATTAGGCTTGATGGCTCCTTCAATCATCAATAGCGATGCAGTCCAGGGTGAGACTTTTCTCCCCGGACAGATCTTTGTATTCGGCGGCTTCGCACTGCGGGCCAACTCGCTTGGCCATCTGGAGCAGATCAAGAGTTACGCCCCTGGCCACCAGGTCAGGTTCAGAAGCTTAAACTACACGGCCGATATCCACGGAGACTTGATCTTCGACGGATTCGAGCCCCTGCCTCGTGCGCCACACGGTCACGATGAGCATGATTTAGCTCTACCATCGGACAGTGTTCAGGAGATCGAACCGGCAACTGCTCTGACCCTCAATTCGGAGCCAATTGCGCCATCCATGGACAGGTGGATAGACCCCTCCACGGAGGCCGTATTCTCAGCGGCGATCGAGCCAAATATCGACCTTACCCATCACGAGAGCCGTGACGAACTACCGGATTCTTCCCCGGCCGCGGACTCCGAACCGCAATCGCCCGTGCCTATCGAATCCGACTGGGCGCCGATCATGGAGTTCACCTCCGCGGATATCTTTCAGCACTCGCCCTTCGGCGACATACTGAACTCATTAAGGTCTCTCTCCCCGTCAGGAGGTCCTGGCCGAACTATGTTCGGCAGGATTGGGATGCGGATGATGAAGAAATTCACCGCCCACCCACCAGCCACTTAGTAGCCACTAATGACAATTTGACCGACATGTTCGACTTCGACTCCGAAGACATCGACGGTATGGACGACGATGCGGGAGACGAAGAGGAACCACTGGCCACAGGGCACTGGACAGCCACCTCATCATATGATATATACATGGTGGACACACCCAAAGAAGGCAATGGCAATGAGACAGCGGAGGATGACCCCTCCAAGAAACAACCCAAGCGCCGACATCAGCGGCGCCGCTCTAAGTCTCGCCAAAGCAAAAGCGGTGACACCGGCACAAGAGATAATAGCACTCCGGATAGTGCCGAAGACGACAACAATCCCCTCCCGCAAGATTTAGAGCAGGAGGATGGAGAAGCCAGCCCTCTCGGGAGAGCGGCAGATGGAGAGGCGGAGGATGATAATTACATGCCTCCCTCCGAAGACGAGGCAAGCCACGACGATGACGAATTTGTCGTGCCTGAGGATCCCGTCGAGCAAGAGCGCTTCAAGCGCCGGCTTATAGCCACGGCAAATAGCCTTAAGAAAAACAGCAACAGCTTCAAGCTGATCAAGATTTGCTAGCTGACAGATGGACTGATGTCCTTGCGGCCGAGGAATATAAACTCGAACGTCCCTCCAAGAGTTACCCAAAGCGCAGGTTGCTACCCCGACTGGAGGAGGAAGCACCAAAACCTACATCTCCAGCATATGACGCGGCTGACCGGCCACCTCGTGGCTGCGACAGAGAGGCATTTCAGCCAAAAGCTTAGCCCGCACCCCGACGCCACTCAAATAAAAATGTCAAGGCATGGGGAAATACGCCAGACCTGCAAGACATATTGGAGGACAAAGCAAAACACGCAAGATCGATCTACGGATCACGAGGGCGCGCCACTATGCGAGACGATAACCGTCACGCCGGATACAGTAAAAGTAAATCCGGTCAGGCCGGACACAGCGGACAAGACTCATTCGAGCTGCGTCGCGATATAGCCCAGTACAGAGGTGCTGCACACCCCCTATGCTTCACAGACGAAGTAATGGATCACCAAATCCTAGAGGGTTTCAAACCCGTAAATATCGAATCATACGATGGCACAACAGATCCTGCGGTATGGATCGAGGACTTCCTCTTACACATCCACATGGCCCGCGGTGATGATCTACATGCCATCAAATACCTCCCGCTCAAACTTAAAGGATCAGCTCGGCATTGGCTCAACAGCCTGCCAGCAGAATCCATTGGTTGTTGGGAAGATCTGGAAGCCGCATTCCTCGACAACTTCCAGGGCACTTATGTGCGACCACCAGATGTCGGTGACTTGAGCCACATAATTCAGCAGCCAGAGGAATCGTCCAGGCAATTCTGGACACGGTTCCTAACAAAGAAAAATCAAATCGTCGACTGTCGGGATGCAGAGGCCCTAGCAGCTTTTAAGCACAACATCCGCAACGAGTGGATCGCCCGGCACCTTGGCCAGGAAAAGCCGATATATATGGCAGCCCTCACGACACTCATGACCCACTTTTGTGCGGGAGAGGACAGCTGGCTGGCTCGCAGCAATAACATATCAAAGAACCATGGTACTTTGGATACCAAGGATAGCAATGGCAGGTCACGTCGCAACAAACACAAGCGCCGCATCAACAGCGACAATATTGAGGATATGGCAGTCAATGCCGGATTCAAAGGCTCTAAACCCGGTTAGCGGAAAAAGCCATTCAAAAGAAGCACTCCGGGCCCGTCCAGTTTGGACCGTATACTCGATCGCTCGTGTCAAATACACGGAACCCCCGACAAGCCAGCAAACCACACCAACAGGGATTGTTGGGTGTTCAAGCAGGCTGGCAAGTTAAATGCCGAAAACAAAGATAAGGGGTTACATATCGATGACGAGGAGGAGCCCCGGCCGCCGAACACCAGAGGACAGAAGAGGTTCCCCCCACAAGTGCGGACGGTGAACATGGTATATGCAACCCACATCCCCAAGAGGGAGCGGAAGCGTGCGCTAAGGGACGTATATGCGTTGGAGCCAGTCACCCCAAAGTTCAACCCATGGTCCTCATGTCCGATCACCTTCGATCGCAGGGACCACCCCACTAGTATCCGTCATGGCGGATTCGCCGCACTGGTCCTAGAACCAATCATCGACGGATTTCACCTCACTCGAGTCCTTATGGACGGCGGCAGCAGCCTGAGCCTGCTTTATCAGGACACACTGTGCAAAATGGGTATAGACCCCTCAAGGATCAAACCCACAAAAACGGCCTTCAAAGGCGTCATACCAGGTGTAGAGGCCCATTGCACATGCTCAGTCACACTGGAAGTGGTCTTCGGATCCCCGGATAACTTCCGAAGCGAGGAGTTAATCTTCGATATAGTCCTGTTCCGCAGTGGCTATCATGCACTGCTCGGGCGAACCGCATTTGCGAGATTCAATGTGGTACCGCATTATGCATACCTCAAGCTCAAGATGCCAGGACCTCGGGGGGTCATCACAGTCAATGGAAACACAGAGCGCTCTCTCCGTATGGAGGAGCACACTGCGGCCCTCACAGCAGAAGCGCAAAGCAGCCTCTTAAGGCAATCCACCAATTCGGCGATTAAGGACCCGGACACCTTCAAGCACGCCCGAAGTAATCGGCAAAAAGACCGCCTGGCACATTCCGAGCTCGCATAGCGATGCGGCCCCCACCCCAGTCCCAGCCAAATGGCGAAATCCGTGCCACGCGTACATAATTACGCATTGAAAATACCATGGGCACAGGTGGGGAGGGGGGCACGACTATGGCACGCCCCAAGACGCGGCTCAACTGCACTAGGGGCTTCCCGCTTTGTTATTTTTCTCTCTTTCAGGACTTTAATCTCTGGAAACCTTGTCCGGCAGTATGATTGCCGGACACATGATGCAACAACCAAGCAGGCAGAAAGCTACGTCGCACCACGGAACTCCGAGGTGGCCTTTGATAATGAGTGAAATACTTGCTTTAAATACCATTCCTCAGCTTGCCCTTGGAGGGGACATGTCAAATAGTCCTACTTTTTGCTTATCGCACTACTTGTATCATTCTGCTTCAACGCACCTTTTTGAATAAACAATGCATAGCACTAGACTATTATCGCATTCTCTATTCTTCTTATATATATATATATATGTTCATTCATGACATCCAGTACGGCCAATAAGCCAGGGGCTTAAGCATACCCCATAATACGGCGTGAGAAGTCCGAACACTTTCAACAGTGCGGCACCCCGAATTTATAGCATTATATGCATCAGCTCCGAATCATGTCTTGGGTCAATAGTTGGGTTTGCCCGGCTCCCATGTTTTGGTACCTTACGTTCCGCTATATCGGCTAAGGTAGCACTGGGAGAACTACTAAGATTGTGCCCCGGTTCATCTGGGCTAAGCACCTCAGTAGAGAAAGCTAAAACTGACTGTCATGATAAGGCGAGAGCTGGTCGCTGTTCGAGAGGTCTTGAGTCCCTAAAGACTTATGCCGCTTAGAGCGAGGAGTCGGCTTTGTCCGGCTTAAGGCGTGTATAGCGCCCCGAATTCGGCCTTCCGAATACTAGGGGCTTCGCCAAAATTGAAAATTGTAGACTTCTATGGCTAAGTGAAAGTGATAAAGCATTATAGTCCGATTGCCTTGTTCGTTGTGCTGAGCACCTCCCTCGAAGGACCCAAAAATGGGAAAAAGAGTGCTCAGGTTTATCCCGAACACCCCAACACTTATGGCATGGGGGCAGAAGCCGACAACTGGCCATCTCTCAGATTTGATAAACAGCCGCACAAAAGGTAATATTTTCAATTCAAACAAGCGTTGCATAGCGCATATGAACAAGTTTTCATAATACAGGATCACACGAGCAAATTCATTCAAAAATTACATCCTTCGCACACTCGTCCGCCACAAGATGGGCACCCTTCAGGACACCCTCATAATACATCTCAGGGTGGCGATGCTCCTTGCCCTGCGGCGGCCCCTCCTTCACCAGCTTCTCAGCGTCCATCTTGGCCCAGTGCACCTTTGCACGGGCAAAAGCCCGGCGGGCACCTTCGATACAGACGGACCGCTTGATGACTTCCAGTTGTGGGCAGGCATCCACAAGCCGCCTCACCAGGCCGAAGTAGTTGTTGGGAAGGGAGTCGCCAGGCCACATCCGGACTATAAAGCCCCTCATGGCCTGTTCGGCCGCCTTGTGTAGCTCGAGCCAGTTGCTTCAGCTGGTCGCTCATAGGCATCGGGTGTTCAGTCCCAGTATACTGAGACCAGAACAACTTCTCCGTCGAGCTTCCCTCCTCGGCCTGGTAATATTTCGCGGCATCCGACATGCTGCGGGGTAAATCTGCGAATGCTCTTGGAGAGCTCCGGACTCGGGTAAGTAACAAGTAATTTACTTTCACATGCTTGCTTTGCATATTGAATGCCTTACCCGCCGCTATATTCCTCATCGCCTCAATCTCCTAGAGGGCCTTTTGGGCTTCAGCCTTGGCATTCTTTGTGCTCTCGAGGGCCGCGGCAAGCTCGGACTCTCGCGTCTTCGAGTCAAGCTCCAAAGGCTCGTGCTTCTTCACGAGAGCCTAGAGCTATTGTTGCACCTCGCCCACCCGTGCCTCTTGCTTTTCCCGCTCGGTGGGCTCCTTGGCCGCTTTGTTTTCCGCCTCGGACAGTGCTTGCTTCAGGGTCGCCACTTCGGTCGTGGCCCCTGGCACATTCATGATGATCCTGTCATTTCGCAACCACATTTTCTTTTATATATAGACAAGGTATTACTTACCTTTGTTCTCCTCGAGCTACCTCTTGGCAAGGCCGAGCTCTTTCTCGGACCCCTCGAGGTCCTTCTTCAGTGCGGCGACCTCCGCAGTCAGTGCGGCAGAGGTCAGCAGCGAAGCCTGCATACGCATACAGACATACTTATATTAGACTCCTGCAGATATTATTTGATCCTCTATTTGGCTTTTCTTTGTGAACACCAAACAGAGCATCAGGGGCTACTGTCTATGCAGTAATATTTTTCCTATATTTTAAATACCTACCTCAAATCCTGTTAGAAGGCTGGCACAGGCTTCAGTCAGTCTGCTCTTGGCGGACTGAACCTTCTTGATCACCGCACTCATAATAGTGCGGTGCTCTTCGTCGATGGAAGCGCTGTGAAGCGCTCCCAGCAGGTTATCCGGTGCCTCTGGATGGACAGAGGTCACCGACACGGGCGGCTTGCCCCTTTTGGAAGGGGGCCACCTGCCCGAGTCCGGAACCACTAGAGGTTCCGGCGCGGTGTTCAGCTGAGAGCCGAACTTGGAGCCCCGGGGAGCCTTGCTCCCTTTGCTCCTGGAGTCCGGAAGGTCGCCTTGAGGCGCCTCCGGGACTGTCTCCCCCCAGCTTGCTGCCCCTTGAGACACTACCTCAGCATTGTCCATAGGGCAAGGAGAGGAGGCGGTTGGAAGTGTATCACTATTCATGTCCGATGAGTCCAAGGAACCGTCCGACGATGATACATCGATATGGGCTTAGGGCGGACTGCATAATCATATTCGACGTTAGGAGAAGCAGTGCGACAAAGGTATGCTATGAGTTACTCTGGTATCCGAACACTTACGACTTCGCCAGGGGCTTGGCCCTGAGCAGCCACTCGTCTTCGTCGTCGGCGACGGTGGTGGAGCAGTCCGGAAGGAGAGTCCTTCCCTTCTTGGACCCTTCGGCCTCCCCGGTTGGGGCGGCCTTCCTTTTCTTGTCTCCCCCGGCTGGAGGGGGAGAATCTTTGTCTTCCTTCTCCTCGTTTTCATGGGAGGAGTGCGTCTCGGTGTTATCGGACGATGAGTTCGATACCACCGCGTCGGGAACTCTTTTGGGTTCCCTTGGCCTTCTTCTTGGTCTTCTCCGGCACCTCATAAGGAGCCGGAATCCGCATCTCCGTCAGGAGAGCGTCCGCAGTGTCTTCGGGCAGAGGGGCCAGACAGTTAATCATCTCCGATGTCTCCACCCAGTCCTGTCAAAGGCATGGGAGCTCAGACCCCGCACATGGTTAAGCTATGGGAAATAAATATCCTACCAGATGTACAGCACTTACCGAATTCGCAGGGCGCTTCGCGCTTAGCCCGCGATCCTCGGTAAGAGAAGGAGGGACCTCGGCGCCCTTGAACAGCACCCTCCAGACGTCCTTATGCGTCGTGTCAAAGAGCTCGTGTAGAGTCTGGTGCTGGGCCTGGTTGAACTCCCATAAGTTGAAATCCCGTTGTTGACACGGGAGGATCCTGCGGAAGAGCATGACCTAGACTATGTTGACAAGCTTAAGTTTCTTGCTTATCATGTTCCGGATACACTTCTGGAGTCTGTCTAGCTCCACCGATAAACCCCAGGACAGGCCCTTCTCCTTCCAGGAAGTGAGCCGCGTGGGGATTCCGGATCGAAACTCGGGGGCCGCCACCCAGTTGGTGTCGCGCAGCTCGGTGATGTAGAACCACCCCGATTTCCACCCCTTTATGGTCTCCACGAAGGAGCCCTCAAGCCATATAACGTTGGGCATTTTGCCCACCATGGCTCCGCCGCATTCCGCTTGCTGGCCGCCCACCACCTTCAGCTTGATATTGAAGGTCTTCAGCCACAGGCCGAAGTGGGGCCGGATGCAGAGAAAAGCCTCGCACACGACGATGAACACCGAGATGTTGAGGATGAAATTCGGGGCCAGATCATGAAAGTCCATCCCATAATAGAACATGAGGCCGCAGACGAATGGATGGAGGGGAAACCCCAGTCCGCGGACGAAGTGGGGGAGGAAAACCACCCTTTCGTGAGGTTTCGGGGTAGGGACGACCTGCCCCGCGGCTGGCAGCTGGTGCGCGATATCCACGGCTAAGTATCCGGCTCCACGTAGCTTTTTGATGTGTCCCTCCGTGACGGAGGAGGCCATCCACTTGCCTCCCGCTCCGGACATGTTTGGAGAGAGTTGAGGAGAAGTATGTGGACTTGGGCGTTGGAGCTCGAGTGCGCAAGAATGGATGAGCAAAGGAGGAAGAAGGCGTGGGTAGAAAAAGGTGAGACCTTATCCCTTTATAAGGACGGTCGAAACTATGCGCCCCTCACTAGCCTGGTAAAACTCGCTTACCCCCCAAGCATCGTAATTGGTGGCGCGGTTGGGTTACCCACGCCCGTATTGATGAGAATCCCGCAATAAGGGGAACACGATCTCTACTTTGACAAGACGTGTCAACAAACCGCCTCGCGTTACGTGCGGGGCTGGTTATAAAAAACGGTTCGAATAATTACCGGGCATGGCGTGATGTCATGCTTCCAAAGCGTGTCAGCAGATTAGATTTGTGGAAATATTATTCTCTCTACGGTGGTATGTGGAACTTATTTTGCAGGCTCGGACACTATCCTTGTATTCAAACTCCTCCGTGGTGTATTCGGAGGAGGAACCCGCCTTGCAATGCCGAAGACAACACTGCGTGCCAGACTCATCGTCATTGAAGCCTGGTTCAGGGGCTACTGAGGGAGTCCTAGATTAGGGGGTATCCGGACAGCCGGATTATATCCTTTGGCCGGACTATTGGACTATGAAGATACAAGATTGAAGACTTCATCCCGTGTCCGGATGGGACTCTATTTGGCGTGGAAGGCAAGCTAGGCAATACGGATATACATACCTCCTCCTTTGTAACCGACCTTGTGTAACCCTAGCCCCCTCCGGTGTCTATATAAACCGGAGGGTTTTAGTCCATAGGACAACATACAATCATACCATAGGCTAGCTTCTAGGGTTTAGCCTCTCCAATCTCGTGGTAGATCAACTCTTGTACTACTCATATTATCAAGAATAATCAAGCAGGACGTAGGGTTTTACCTCCATCAAGAGGGCCCGAACCTGGGTAAAACATCGTGTCCCCTACCTCCTGTTACCATCCGCCTTAGACGCATAGTTCGGGACCCCCTACCCGAGATCCACCGATTTTGACACCGACAAGGAGTTTTATTCAAGGCGAACTGTCAAGGGGTTCCCATTATAACCCAACCGCGTATGGAACGCAAAATCAAGGAACATAACACCGGTATGATGGAAACTAGGGCGGCAAGAGTGGAACAAAACACTAGGCATAAGGCCGAGTCTTCCACCCTTTAACAAGTATATAGGTGCATTAAAGTAACAAGATATAATAGTGATATCCCAACAATAATCATGTTCCAACAAGGAACAAACTCCAATCTTCACCTGCAACTAACAACGCTATAAGAGGGGCTGAGCAAAGCGGTAACATAGCCAAACAACGGTTTGCTAGGACAAGGTGGGTTAAAGGTTTGACATGGCAATATGGGAGGCATGACAAGCAAGTGGTAGGTATCGCGGCATAGGCATAGCAATAGAGCGAGCAACTAGCAAGCAAAGATAGAAGTGATTTCGAGGGTATGGTCATCTTGCCTGCAAAGTTCTCCAAGTTGACATAAGCTTGATCCTTGTAAGCGTACTCAACGGGTTCCTCGATCACGTACTCGTCTCCTGGCTCTACCCAAAGCAAGAACACAAGTAAAGGGAAACACAATCAACCACGGTGCAATGCGCAAGCAACATGATGCAAAACATGGCATGATATGTGGGATGTGATATGCAATGCATATGCGTGATCCGGAAGGAAAAGATTGAGCCGGGCCTCAACTTGGAAAACTAAGAGTTCCGCTGGAAAGATGAGTTGATTTCGGTCGAAATCGATAAAAAGATCACCAGAATCGGATGCATGGTTTGCAAATGTCAAGCAAAACAATAATGGCACAAAGCTGCGATTAACAACACGATGCCATCTAGAATGCATCAAGAAAATAAGCTACTGCACTCTAACATAGCAACAAAGCACATGGAAGTGATCCACTCAAGATGCTTGACAAAATATGAACACTGAGCTACGGCTAATTCACACAATAACAGGTTCAAACAAGCATGGCATTGCAAGACAAACTAAGCATACACCCAGCAAGAAGACATGATCAATAAGCTAACCATGGCAATAACAACCTCATAGAATGCATGGATCAACTACAACAACCCCGGCAAAATTGATTAACGTGTAAACAATCTGCCAGGAACATTTCTAGCAAAAGTAGAGCAAGATTGAGTCATGCTAGGGTACTCCATAATTGCAAACAAAGACATGGATGGATAGAGCATAACAATATCTCAAAATCATCCTTACTGAACATGCTCAAAAGAGGCATGGACCACTCTGTAGCAACAAGAATACATGGCATAAAAATATCATCAGGAAATGACTTAGAAGAATTCTAAGTCCCTGAAATCAGCAACATCACGAGAGCTACTTTGCATGCTTGTGCTAGTCACCACATTGATCACAAAAATACATGGCATACACCCCTGTAAAGATGGCATGGCATAGCCCAAAACACATGTAGGGTTCAAGTTCATAGGAGGCACACATTAAACATGGCAAAAATGACAAATGTCCATAATCTGTTAAGAATCAAAATCTAACATTACATAGCACTATTGCAACAGCATTTAGGGCATCAAGATGAACTCAAATGAACATGGTGCAATGGAATGAAATGTAGTGCACATCCAGACGAACAATTTGATCTGCTACACGCCCAAAACGGAGCTATAGATGCAAAGATATGACATGATGAAGATGCCTAAAAATGTTGGGGACTTAGGCAGAACACGGAGTCAACCTCTAGGGTTTCTCTCAGATCTGGATCGGGGCGGCACATTTCCCAAGGTTGGCCGGAACAGCTCGCCGGAGTAGCAGGACGGTGGCCGGAGTCGGATGAGCTCGCCGGCGTAGCGTACTTGCCGGATCCGGATCATCGGAGGGCGGCGCCGGAGTCGGTGAGGGGGCGCGGGACCGGAGCGGTCGGCGCGGGGTCGCCGGCGTCGACGGCGACCGGCGATGTCGGTTGCGGCAGCGCGGCAGCGAAGTCAATGCCGGCGCGAGGAGGCGGGCGGCGCGGTCGAGCCGGGTAGGCGGCGGCGGCGCGCGGGCCGGGACGGCCCCGCCTGGGCCCGGTGGACCGGCGCGCGGGTGGCGGTGCGGGGATGGCGTCGGCGACACCTGGCGGCTCGCGATTGGACGGGGGGAGCGGGGCGGACACGTCCGGCCGGTGGAGAGGAAATGTCCTGCGGCGCGAGGGGAAGTAGGTTAGGGTTTCATCCGCAAATTTCGGGGGGAAGCACCTATTTATAGATAGAGGGAGCTACGAGACTCCAAATGAGGTGCGGTTTTCGGCCACGCGATCGTGATCGGACGACCGAGCAGATGGAGGATGTTTAGCTGGGCTTTGGGCCACTTTGGAGAGGTGTTGGGCTGCAACACACACGAGGCCTTTACGGTTTCTCGGTTAACCGTTGGAGTATCAAACGATGTCCAAATGGCACGGAACTTGATAGGTGGTCTACCGGTAGTGAACTCATGCCGCATGGAAAGTCTCGGTCCAATCCGAGAACGTTTAACACCTACACACGAAAAGAGGCAAAAGGGGATGCCGGAGGACGTAGGAGTGTCGGAATGCAAAACGGACAACGGGGAAAATGCTCGGATGCATGAGACGAACACGTATGCAAATGCGATGCACATGATGACATGATATGAGATGCAAGACAAGCACAAAAACAACACGAATACAAAACCCAACCACGAGGAATATCATAGCTTAGTGCCGAAAATGGCAAGAGTTGGAATACAAATATGGCAAGTTACATATGGGGCGTTACAATACTCCACCACTACGAAAGGATCTCGTCCCGAGATCTAGGACTAGAAAAACTCCGGATATTCGGAATGGAGGCTTCACGGTCGGAATGATGTGACCACTTCACTTTCAAGAATTTGATAGACTTGTTGCGCGTCTTGCGCTCAGTTTCTTCAAGAATAGCAACGGGATGCTCATGATAAGATAGGTATTCTTGGAGATCAATCTCTTCAAAGTTTATGGTGCGGTCAGGAGTCTTGAAACACTTGCGAAGCTGAGACACGTGAAACACGTCGTGCACATTTGCAAAGTTGGATGGAAGCTCAAGTTGATAGGCGAGATCGCCTCTTTTTCCAATGATCTTGAAAGGACCCACGTATCTTGGGGCAAGCTTCCCTTTGATACCGAAGCGACGAATACCTTTCATTGGAGAGACGCGGAGGTAGACATGGTCTCCGATCTCGAAAGCCAAGTGACGATGCTTGCTATCATAGTAACTCTTCTGGCACGATTGCGCGGCTTTGAGATTTCACGAATGACTTTGCACATTTCTTCAGTCTCTGTGATCAAATCATTGCCAAGAAGTTGGCGTTCACCAGTCTCTGACCAGTTAAGAGGAGTACGACACTTCCTTCCATAGAGAATCTCGAATGGGGCCTTGCCCGAACTCGCTTGGAAGCTGTTGTTGTAGGAGAACTCGGCATATGGAAGACAATCTTCCCACTTCATACCGAAAGAAATGACACATGCCCTGAGCATATCTTCAAGAATTTGATTGACTCGCTCGACTTGGCCACTAGTTTGGGGATGAAAGGATGTGCTGAAGCGAATGTTGGTACCCATGGCCTTTTGAAAAGAATCCTAGAACTTTGAGGTAAAGATGCTTCCACGATCTGAAGATATCAACTGCGGAATGCCGTGCAAGGAGACAATCCTGGAGGTATATAGCTCTGCCAACTGAGCTGCTGTGATAGATTCTTTGATAGGCAGAAAATGAGCCACTTTAGTGAGCTTGTCTATGACAACGAAGATAGCATCATTGCCACGCTTGGACTTTGGAAATCCAGTCACGAAGTCCATCTCAATATGGTCAAACTTCCATTCTGGAATGGCAAGAGGTTGGAGGAGACCAGCTAGCTGTTGGTGTTCTGCTTTCACCCTTCTGCACACATCACATTCATTCACGAACTAAGCAATCTCGCGCTTCATTCGAGTCCACCAATACGACTGCTTAAGGTCATGGTACATCTTTGTACTTCCAGGGTGAATAGACAGGAGTGAATTGTGAGCCTTGTTCATAATGACTTTACGAAGGTCACTCTTAGGAACAACAATTCGATCCTCGAAGAATAGAGTATCCTTGTCATCAAGGCGATAGCACTTGTACTTGGGTTAACTCTTGGCAATCCCAATCTTCACCTTCTTCACCATAGCATCAAGAAGTTGAGCCTCACGAATCTGATCTTCCAAAATAGGAGAGACTTGGAGGTTGGCAAGGAATCCTTGAGGAACAACTTGGATATTAAGTTTGCGGAAAGCTTCACAAAGCTCTGGTTTGTATGGCTTGAGAATCAAATTGTTGCAGTAAGCCTTCCTGCTCAATGCGTCAGCAATGACATTGGCCTTGCCTGGAGTGTATTCAATACTCGGATTATACTCTTGAATCATTTCGACCCAACGAGTCTTCCTGAGGTTGAGGTTGGGCTGAGTGAAGATATACTTGAGACTCTTATGACTAGTGAAGATGTCCACTTTTCTTCCCAACAAGAGATGTCTCCATGTTAAAAGAGCATGGACAACTGCCACCAACTCGAGGTCATGAGTGGGGTAGTTCTTTTCGTTGGGCTTCAACTGGCGAGAGGTATAGGCCACAACTTTCTTCTCTTGCATTAACACAGCACCGAGACCTTGAAGGGAAGCATCACAGAAAACCTCAAATGGTTTGGATTCATCAGGAGGAGTCAGAACTGGAGTTGTGACTAACTGCTCTTTGAGGGTGTTGAAAGCGATGTCACATTCAGGCATCCAGACATACTTCACATGCTTCTGGAGGAGGTTGGAAAGAGGCTTCGCGATCTTAGAGAAATTCTCAATGAACCTTCGGCAATAGCTTGCGAGCCCAAGGAAGCTGCGGAGTTGCTTCACATTCTGAGGCGGTTCCTGATTCACAATTGCAGACACCTTCTCAGGATTAACAATTATGCCCTTGGCGGATATGATATGCCCAAGGTAGAGAACCTCATCGAGCCAAAACTCACACTTTGAAAATTTCGCATAGAACTGATGTTCTCTGAGTTTGTCCAGCACCAATCTCAAGTGCTTGGCATGATCCTCCTTGTTCTTGGAAAAGACCAAAATGTCGTCGAGATAGACCAAAACGAAGTCATTTGTCATTTGTGTAGGGTGAAGATGAAGTTCATCATGCGAGAGAATGTTGGAGGAGCGTTGACAAGGCCGAAAGACATGACAGTGTATTCATGAACCATAGCTTGTTCTGAATGCTGTCTTGGGGATGTCTTGTTCACGAATGCGAATCTGATGATAGCCCATACGGAGGTCAAGCTTGGAGAATACTTGAGCACCTTTGAGTTGTTCGAAAAGCTCATTGATGTTGGGAAGTGGGTACTTGTTCTTTATGGTCTTCTTGTTCAATGGACGGTAGTCGACACAAAGTCGGTCCGTTCCATCCTTCTTCTTGACAAAAAGAACACCACAACCCCATGGAGAAGAACTTGGTCGGATGAGACCCATACGCTCTTGAATATCGAGTTGTTTCTTCAGCTCCTTCAACTCTTCAGGTCCAAGCTTGTAAGGACGTTTGCAAATAGGTTCCGTGCCAGGCTCAAGATCGATGACGAATTCAACTGGCCGGTGCGGAGGCATTCCTGGAAGCTCTTCTGGAAAGACGTCTTGATATTCACAAACGACTGGAATCTGAGAGATGGCATCAACTTGCCCTTCTCATTGAGAGAAAACAGTCGAATGGTATCATCACGAGCGGCAAAGACGATTACATCCTCAGACGAATGTGTCAATTGAATCTGCCTGGCAGCACAATCAAGCTGATCCTTGTGCTTAGAAAGCCAGTCCATGCCGAGAATTAGATCAATATCCGAGTCACCAAGAACAATAGGAGAAGCTAGAAATTTGTAGTCGCCCATCATGATAGAAACATCCGGGACACAGATATTAGCTGTCATTTGCTTGCCCGGGGACACAATTGATAAAGATCTTGGCAAATGTTGATAATCACACTCATACTTTGATGCAAAAGGTTTAGAAATGAAACAATGCGATGCACCAGTATCAAAAGAACTTTGCAGGAATTACGTTAACAGGAAGGTTACCCATGATCACTTCTGACGAGTCCTCTGCCTGAGCTGCGTTCATCATGTTGACCTTGGCATGCTTGGGATTATGCTTGACCACTGCGGTGCTGGCAGATCTCACAGGAGGGAGGAGGAAGACGCCTCTGGTGAAGCATTTGTTTGCATAGTGACAGTGACCCTTCTGCTGACACTTGTTGCACGTGACCTCTGAGAGTGGACGGTGATACGGAGCACTTGACCTTGGAGCATGAGACGAAGTCTTGTTCTGAAAGCCTAGGTTGGGTGGGTGGGAAGATCCATTGCCACCTTTGCTCTTCTGCTGATAAGGCTGACGGAACGGAGGAGGAGGAGGCAACCAATACTTTTGCTGCTTAGTTGACACTTGAGTTGAGGAAGAAGGAGTTGCATCCCTGACTCTCTTCTTGGAAGCATCGCACTTGAGCTGAGCAGTATCTTGCTTTAGTGCCATATTGTAGAACTCATCGTACTTCTTCGGCTCAAAAAGCACAAGAGCTAGTTGCAGATCTTCTCTGAGGCCACCTCTGAACTAATAAATCATGCTCTTCTCGTCAGGGACGTCTTACTTAGCACGAGCGAGCTTCTGGAACATGATGTTGTATTGGTAAACAAACAAGCTGCCTTGCTTCAGATTGCGGAACTCCTCACGCTTGCTCTCAACAACACTCTGAGGAATGTGGTGAGCTTTGAAGTCTTGGCCGAAATCATCCCAGGTAATCACACGACCTCCTCTGGAATCTTTGTATTTCTGATACCACTCTGCAGCTTGGTCTTTGAGTTGGAACGAAGCAAACTTGACAAAGTCCTCAGGCCTAATGTTGCTGCACTCGAAATGTTTGCAGATATCCATGAGCCAATCATCAGTGTATGTGGCCTCGACACAGTTACTGAAGGTCTTTGGCTGGTTTGCGAGGAACTGGTTGAGTGTAGCAAACTGATTTTGATTGTTGTCATTGCCTTAATTTCCTTGGTTGCGCTCTTGCAAGAGTTGCATGATCAGCTGCGTGTTGGCGTTGGTAGCGGCCATCACAGCTTGCCATGCCTCCGGCGATGGAGGTGGTGGCGGTGGTTCCGGATTCTAACGTGTTGGAGGAGCCATCCTGAAGAGGGTGACGTCCGTTAGCATCTTGAAAGACATATATTCAAGCTGAATCAAATAGGTCGAAATTGCAACATATAGTCTTAACATTCGAACAAGAATGAACGAATGAATTCCAAATTAAATGGTCACACTTCCATAAATTGAGAAGCCACTAAGATAGAGGTAGATGAATAATAAAACAACAAGGTACGGACATGAACAAATACTTGGTAAGGATTACCCAATCACAAACCAAATATCCGTGGAAGAAATACTAGAGCTACATGAATTCCCACCTATGAAACTCCCGAAATTTTTCGGTAATGCAATCAGGTGTTGGGGATACAGGGGAAGCATAATATCTCACCCAAAACTAGCAAATCCTACATCCAGCTGTATCCATCCATCAACACATAACCAAGAAACCTTCGGAAATCATTTACCTCAACCTTTGAAAAGCATCTGTTATACAAGTTATGGCAATACTCCCGAACTCCGGCCCCAGTACTGGGTGGCGTCGAGGTTATCTCACCAACAACTGCATAAAAGAGATTTTCAATGTCGGCGAAACTCAGGTATTCCAGAACTGCAACGATAAAATTGTGACGACAACACCTCAGAGCTCAACTCCCCGGGACACTGCCACAACCCCTAAATGTCAGGAGAAATCAAGAACAATGTTCTCGTCACAAAACCATCGGAACGATTCCAAGATACCCGCGTGATCCTAAAAAAATTTAGTGAAATTTGAGAAGAGAAGAGTCAAAACTCTACGTCAGGATGCCTCACCAGAGCGACGAAGGGACTGAGGAGTAAAAAGAATCCTACTCTCTGATATATATAATCCTATAAGACTCGAAACATTTTTCTAGACTCAACAACGCCGGCGATTCGATAAAGTAGGGGGCTCCTAAGTCGGGGAAGGCTCTGATTACCAACTTGTAACACCCACGATGCGGCTATATCTCCCACGTGTCGGAGTACGACTTAGAGGCATAACCGCATTGTAGGCAATGTCGCAAGAGGGTTAATCTTTACACATCCCATGTACTGAATAAGAAAGAGGTACATAGTTGGCTTACAATCGCCACTTCACACAATTCATAAATATAACATTACAATCATCCAGATACAATCAAGGTCCGACTACGAAACCAAAATAAAGACAACCCCAAATGCATATGATCCCCGATCGCCCCAACTGGGCTCCACTACTGATCGTCTGGAAAGGAAACGTAGTATCGTCCTGAGTCCTCATCGAACTCCCACTTGAGCTAAGTCGCATCCCCTAGAACGGTATCATTGGCACCTGCCTCTGGTTTTTGAAGTAATCTGTGAGCCACGGGGACTCAGCAATCTCACACCCTCGCGATCAAGACTATTTAAGCTTATGGGTAGGTAAAAGGTATGAGGTGGAGCTGCAGCAAGCACTATCATATATGGTGGCTAACATACGAAAATGAGAGTGAGAAGAGAAAGGCAAAGCATGTTCGAGAATCTATTATCAGGAAGTGATCCTAGAACTACTTACGTTCAAGCATAACTCGACACCGTGTTCTCTTCCCGGACTCCGCCGAAAAGAGACCATCACGGCTACACACGCTGTTGATTCATTTTAATTAAGTTAAGTTTCAGGTTCTCTACAACCGGACATTAACAAATTCCCATCTGCCCATAACCGCGGGCACGTCTTTCAAAAGTTCAAATCCCTGCAGGGGTGTCCCAACTTAGCCCATCACAAGCTCTCATGGTCAACGAAGGATATTCCTTCTCCCAGGACGGCCCGATCAGACTCGGAATCCCGGTTACAAGACATCTCGACAATGGTAAAACAAGACCAGCAAAGCCGCCAGAATGTGCTGACAAATCCCGATAGGAGCTGCACATATCTCATTCTCAGGGCACACCGGATGAGCACTCCGTACAACTAAAACCAAACCTCGAGTTGCCCCAAGGGGGCGCTGCAAAGGGCTCTAGTTTGGACCAACGCTCAGAGGAGCACTGGCCCAGGGGGGTTTAAAATAAAGATGACCCTTGAGTCCGCGGAACCCAAGGGAAAAAGGCTAGGTGGCAAATGGTAAAACCAAGGTTGGGCCTTGCTGGAGGAGTTTTATTCAAGGCGAACTGTCAAGGGGTTCCCATTATAACCCAACCGCGTAAGTAACGCAAAATCAAGGAATGTAACACCGGTATGACGGAAACTAGGGCGGCAAGAGTGGAACAAAACACTAGGAATAAGGCCGAGTCTTCCACCCTTTACCAAGTATATAGGTGCATTAAAGTAAACAAGATATAATAGTGATATCCCAACAATAATCATGTTCGAACAAGGAACAAACTCCAATCTTCACCTGTAACTAACAACGCTATAAGAGGGGCTGAGCAAAGCGGTAACATAGCCAAACAATGGTTTGCTAGGACAAGGTGGGTTAAAGGTTTGACATGGCAATATGGGAGGCATGATAAGCGAGTGGTAGGTATCACGGCATAGGCATAGCAATAGAGCGAGCAACTAGCAAGCAAAGATAGAAGTGATTTCGAGGGTATGGTCATCTTGCCTGCAAAGTTCTCCGAGTTGACGTAAGCTTGATCCTCGTAAGTGTACTCAACGGGTTCCTCGATCACGTACTCGTCTCCCGGCACTACCCAAAGAAAGAACACAAGCAAAGGGAAACACAATCAACCACGGTGCAATGCGCAAGCAACATGATGCAAAACATGGCATGATATGTGGGATGTGATATGCAATGCATATGCGTGCTCCGGAAGGAAAAGATTGAACCAGGCCTCAACTTGGAAAACTAAGAGTGCCGCTGGAAATATGATTTGATTTCGTTCGAAATCGATATAAAGATCACCGGAATCGGATGCACGGTTTGCAAATGGTAAGCAAAACAATAATGGCACAAAGCTGCGATTAACAGCACAATGCCATCTAGAATGCATCAAGAAAATAAGCTACTGCACTCTAACATAGCAACAAAGCACATGGCAGTGATCCACTCAAGATGCTTGACAAAATATGAACACTGAGCTATGGCTAATTCACACAATAGCAGGTTCAAACAAGCATGGCAAAAGTGCAAAAGATATCAGGTTCACAGACTTGGTGAAAATAACATGTCAGGATTTAACATCAGGAAGCAATGTTTAGAATAAGATAACAACATGCTACAGGAACATAACATGGCAAAGCAAGGCATGGCATGAAACTAATCAAAGCATATAACAAAAGTCCCTTACTGACCATAAGACAAAAGGGATCGGAAAATGTAATGGCACCCAAGTAAACATAGCAAGTTTCGTTAACAGATTCAGACTTAGCAGAAAACTGGATATGGCAAAAACAGAGTTATGTAGGCATGTTAACGAGCTCGATGCACTCATCACAAGGCATTGCAAGACAAACTAAGCATACACCCGGCAAGAAGACATGATCAATAAGCTAAACATGGCAAGAACAACCTCATAGCATGCATGGATCAACTACAACAACCTCGGCAAAATTGATTAACATGTAAATAATCTGCCAGGAACATTTTATAGCAAAAGTAGAGCAAGATTGAGTCATGCTAGGGTACTCCATAATTGCAAACAAAGACATGGATGGATAGAGCATAACAATATCTCAAAATCATCCTTACTGAACATGCTCAAAAGAGGCATGGACCACTCTGTAGCAACAAGAATACATGGCATAAAAATATCATCAGGGAAATGACTTAGAAGAATTCTAAGTCCCTGAAATCAGCAACATCACGAGAGCTACTTTACATGCTTGTGCTAGTCACCACATTGATCACAAAAATACATGGCATACACCCCTGTAAAGATGGCATGGCATAGCCCAAAACACATGTAGAGTTCAAGTTCATAGGAGGCACACATTAAACATGGCAAAAATGACAAATGTCCATAATTTGTTAAGAATCAAAACCTAAATTACATAGCACTCTTGCAACAGCATTTAGGGCATCAAGATGAACTCAAATCAACATGGTGCAATGGAATGAAATGTAGTGCACATCCAGACGAACAATTTGATATGCTACACGCCCAAAATGGAGCTACAGATGCAAAGATATGACATGATGAAGATGCCTAAAAATGTTGGGGACTTAGGCAGAAAACGGAGTCAACCTCTAGGGTTTCTCTCAGATCTGGATCGGGGTACCACGTTTCCCGAGGTTGGACGGAACAGCTCGTGGAGTAGCGGGACGGTGGCCGGAGTCGGATGAGCTCGCCGGCGTAGCGCACTTGCCGGATCCGGATCATCGGAGGGCGGCGCCGGAGTCGGTGAGGCGGCGCGGGACCGGAGCGGGTGGCGCGAGGTCGCCGGCGTCGACGGTGACCGGCAATGTCGGCTGTGGCGGCGCGGCAGCGAAGTCAACGCCGGCGCAAGGAGGCGGGTGCGAGGAGGCGGGCGGCACGGTCGAGCCGGGTAGGCGGCGGCGCGCGAGCCGGGAGGGCCCCGCCTGGGCCCGGCGGGCCGGCGCGCGGGTGGCGGTGCGGGGATGGCGGCGGCGACACCTGGCGGCTCGCGAGTGGACGGGGGGAGCGGGGCGGACACGTCCGGCCGGTGGAGAGGAAATGTCCGGCAGTGCGAGGGGAAGTAGGTTAGGGTTTCATCCGCAAATTTCGGGGGGATGCACCTATTTATAGATAGAGGGAGCTAGGAGACTCCAAATGAGGTGTGGTTTTCGGCCACGCGATCGTGATCGAATGACCGAGAGGATGGAGGATGTTTAGCTGGGCTTTGGGCCACTTTGAAGAGGTGTTGGGCTGCAACACACACGAGGCCTTTACGGTTTCTCGGTTAACCGTTGGAGTATCAAACGAAGTCCAAATGGCACGGAACTTGATAGGTGGTCTACCGGTAGTGAACCCAGGCCGCATGGAAAGTCTCGGTCCAATCCGAGAACGTTTAACACCCGCACACGAAAAGAGGCAAAAGGGGATGCCGGAGGATGTAGGAGTGCCGGAATGCAAAACGGACAACGGGGAAAATGCTCGGATGCATGAGACGAACATGTATGCAAATACGATGCACATGATGACATGATATGAGATGCAAGACAAGGACAAAAACAACACGAAGACAAAACCAAACCACGAGGAATATCATAACTTAGTGCCAAAAATGGCAAGAGTTGGAATACAAATATGGCAAGTTACATATGGGGCGTTACAGTGAACCACCCATCACAACATGGAATCAAATGAAGGATGTCATGAGGCCACGCTTTGTGCCAACATACTATAACTGCGACCTCTTCAATAAGTTACAACTCCTCAAGCAAGGCACAAAGACCATTGAAGAGTATTACATGGAAATGGAGATTGCCATGATTCGAGCTAATGTCACAGAAGATGATGAGCAAACTATGGATGTTTCTTGAATGGACTCAATCATCCTATCAAGAAGATCACCGACTTCCAACCTTACTCAAACCTCATTGAGCTAGTGCATCAAGCTACCAAGGAGGAGCGACAAGTGCAACATGACTAGAAGTATGCCAAGTTCTCTTCCAAGTCCTACGGCTCCTCCTACAATCAAGCTTCAACAACTACGATGCCTCCTTCCGCAACAAAACCTTCTACAAGCAACGGCGACAAGTCAGGCTACAAGAAAACTTCGACATATTCAAATCGTCCTCCTACTATAAGAAACTTCAAGCCAAGAACCTCATCATCATCTACTCCAATCGATGAGCCCGTCAAGATGAGTTCCATCAAATGCTTCACATGTGGAGGCCGAGGCCACAAGACTTTCGAGTGCACCAACTGGCACACCATGATCGCCAACGACGATGGCACTTACGACTCCATGAGCGAAGAGGAAATGGAAGCCCTTGAGCATGTGGCAATGGACCGACAAGTGAATGAAGATGAAGATGACCAACTCTTTTGTGACAATGATTCGAGCCCCGCTCTCGTTGTTTCCAAGGTCTTGACACTTCAGCACCAACAAGACGAAGACCAACGATGCCATATCTTCCACACCCAAGCGGGCATCAACGGTCGTTCCATGAAGGTCATCATCGATGGAGGAAGTTACCACAACTTGGCAAGTGAAGAGCTATGTTCCAAGATACAATTGGTCAAGATGAAGCACCCTCGCCCTTACAAGATCCAATGGCTTAGCGACTCCGGCACCATCCAAGTGGAGTACACCGTTCAAGTATCCTTCAAGATTGGTGCATACGGAGACACTTTGGAATGTGATGTGGTTCCTATGTCCGTTTGCCACCTCCTACTTGGACGACCTTGGCAATTTGACCGCGGTGTCATCCACAATCGAAGAACCATAGCTTCAAGATTAAAGGGAAGGAGTACGTGCTATGACCTATGTCACCAAGCCAAGTGATCACCGACAAGTAAGCAACCACCCATCATGGAGAGAATAGTGAGAGAGTGAACCACCAAAAAGAGAGTGAGCACCACAAACCAAAATCAAGTGCCTCCACGATGAGCGACAAGAAAAACTTAGTGTTATTCGCTACCAAAAGTGAGATGAGAGAAGTGTGTGAGAACCCATCAAGTGGTATGCACTATGTCCTAGTGTGCAAAGATGAAGTGGCAAGAACTAACACCTCTCACAATCTACCTTTAGTGTTGTCTTCTCTATGGCACGAATTCAAGGACGTTTTTCCCGATGAGCTACCTCCGGGACTACCTCCACTACGAGGCATCGAACACCACATCGACCTCATTCTCGGCGCACCCCTACCAAACAAGGCACCCTACCGCGTCAACCCCGAAGAAACTAAGGAAATACAAAGGCAAGTACAACAACTCATTGACAATGGGCATGTGCGTGAAAGCTTAAGTCCTTGTGTCATACCGGTCATCTTGTGCCTAAGAAAGACGGTAATTTTCGTATGTGTTCCAATTGCCGGCCCATCAATGCTATCACCATTTGTTATCGGTATTCTATTCCTTGCCTTGACGATATGCTTGATGAGCTTAGCGGAGCTACCATTTTCTCTAAAATTGATCTTAAAAGTGGCTATTACCAAATCCGCATTCAAGAAGGTGATGAATGGAAAACCGCTTCAAAACCAAGTTTGGCTTGTATGAATGGTTGGTCATGCCTATGGGTTTATCCGAAGCACCCGACACTTTTATGCGTGTGATGCATTATGTTCTTCGTCCATACATTGGTGTATTTGTTATGGTCTACTTTCATGATATTCTTGTGTTTAGCATGTCTCTAGAAGATCATGTCACCCATCTTAGAAACATTTTGCAAACTCTAAGAAAAGAGCGCCTTTATGCTAATATGGACAAATGCCTTTTTGGTGTTAATAAGCTTGTTTTCTTGGGTTTTGTTGTGTCATATAAGGGTGTTCATGTCGATGAAGCTAAAATTGATGCTATTAAAAATTGGCCACAACCAACTAAATTGCAACAAGTGCATAGTTTCCTTGGCCTAGCTGGTTTCTATCATAGATTCTTTAAGGACTTTAGCTCTATTGCATCCCCTTTACATGCTTTTAGTAAAAAGAGTGCACCATTTCTTTGGGGACCATCCCAAGATATCGCATTTCATGAGCTTAAGAATTTGCTTACACATGCTCCTTTGCTTGCTTTGCCCAATTTTGATAAAACTTTTGAAGTTCATTGCGATGCTAGTGGCAATGGTATAGGAGGTGTGTTAATGCAAGAGAAGCACCCAATTGCTTAATTTAGTGAAAAACTTTCCGGAGTGCAACTCAATTATCCCATCTATGACAAAGAGCTATATGCTTTAGTGCAAGTTTTGCGTGAGTGGGAACATTATCTTCGCCCTCAAGAATTTGTCATCCATACGGATCATGAAACGCTAAAATATCTTAAGGGTCAAACGAAATTGAATAAGCGACATGCGAAATGGAGTGACTTTATTGAGTCTTTTCCTTATGTCATCAAGTACATTAAAGGTAAAGAGAACGTTGTGGTGGATGCTCTTTCCCGCAAATGCATGCTTGTCACTAAACTTGAATTGAATGTTATTGGCTTTGAGCACATAAAAGACTTGTATGCGCATGATTCTACTTTTTCTATTCCATATGCCAAATGCTTGACGCATACATCTTGGGAACGATACTACATCAAGGATGATTATCTTATGAGAGCTAACAAACTATGTATCCCCGATTCTTCTCTTCGTTTGTTACTTCTGCAAGAGGCTCATGGAGGAGGACTTATGGGTTACTTTGGACGCGACAAGACATTTGCTACACTCTCCAAGAACTACTTTTGGCCCAAGATGTTTCGTGACGTCTCCCGCTACACCAACCGATGCTCTACATGTCACAAAGCTAAGTCTAAAGCTCAATCCCATGGTCTCTATATGCCACTTCCTATTTCATATCACCCATGGGAAGATATTAGTATGGACTTTGTACTTGGTTTGCCTCAAACTCAAAATGGAAAGGATTCCATGTTTGTTGTTGTGGACCGTTTCTCTAAGATGGCATATTTTATTCCATCAACAAGATAGATGATGCTTCACATGTTGCTAATCTCTTTTGTACGGAAATCTTGCATCTACATGGAGTGCCCAAGACTATCATGTCGGACTGCGACGTCAAGTTCCTAAGCTACTTTTAGAAGATGTTATGCGCCAAGCTCGGAATCAAGCTTTTGTTCTCTTCGGCATACCATCCACAAGCCGACGGCCAAACGGAGGTCACGAACCAGATGCTATCTACTCTCCTACACATGTTGATCAAGAGGAACATCAAGCAGTGGGAGGAGTGTCTACCCATCGCCGAGTAGGCCTACAACCGCGCAATACATTCTACCGACAAGCCCCCCTTCGAGGTCGTCTACGGTTTCAATCCTTTGTCCCCATTGGACATTCTACCTCTACCACTACAAGAACGCATCAACATGGATGCGAGTGCACACGCTAGCTATCTCAAGAAGGTGCATGAAGATACAAGACAAACAATCGAACGCCAAGTACAACGACTCACGACCAAGCTCAACATCAACAAGCAACCCATGATATTCCCCATTGGAGATCTTGTGTGGCTACACCTTCGCAAGGACCACTTCGCCAACGAACACAAGTCCAAGCTTCTACCTCGAGCCGATGGACCCTTCAAGGTGCTCGAACGCTACAACAACAACGCCTACAAGATCAACATCCCAAGAGAAAAACATTCAATGTAAAGGATCTTTCTCCCTAAAATAGTGATGAAGATTTCAATCCGAGGTCGGATCTTTCCTGGGGGGGATGATGCGGAGCATCATGGACCTATCATCGTCTCACCAAGTGCCAAGTGGACCCATGACACGAGCACGTGCAAGTGCTCTCGAAACCAAGGTGACATCACTCCTCTTGCAACTCCCTTTTGAATCACATGAGACACGGCTACTACCTCAAACGGAGACACTTTGCATACTTAGGTACCTAGGAGTTAGCCATGGAGAAGCTAAGGATCAAGGCGGGTCGAAGGAGAGAAACAGCCAAGTCCAGACTTGCCTGGATGATCCGGATCCCCATCCGGACAATCCGGCCCCTGGCCCGGACAATCCAGCTACAACGCTCGAAGGCCACAACAAGCCTCCTTGTGAAGCCGGATCATCCGGACCCCAGCTCGGATTATCCGGACGGACCCGGACATCCGGACAGCCAACAACCTCCATGACACGTCTGGACCATCCGGACGCCGCCCCGGATCACCCGGACCCCTGAAGCCCTGATCATCCGGACAAACTTCTGGATCATCCGGACAGTGCCTGCATGCATGATGTTGGGCCGAGGCCCATGTACCCCTTCACCCCCTTAGCCTATATATATGACTCCTCCTTCACTTTTCTAGGGTTAGCAATAGTTTAGCTCATTTGAGAGAGAGAGAGAGCATTGCTCGTCCACTTGACATATACTCCATTGAAGACCGAGGCCTCCGCGGAGAAGATCCCAAGTGGATTTGAGACCCCGCAAGGGAAGATCCCCTCGTGGATTCAAGACCCCGTCTCCGGATCGGGAAGAACTACCACCTCTTGTATCGTCCTTTGTTGCGTTTGAATCTTGTATCACTCTTTGTGTTCATTGATCTAGCACATATGTGATTGTTCTCGTTGATTTGAGTGTTCCCCTCACGTGTTCGTCGTGTTCTTCATAGGATCCCCTCCATTTCGTGAAAGATCGGCCCCTAGGGTTCCATCCTACATCACAAATCATCCAGCTCTTCGGAGAAGTCCAGATCTACCTCCTCTTCACCAGGAAGATTCAGTCCCACGAAGCAAGCTTGCAAGTTCTCAACTGATTGATTTTGCACTTGTCCCTTTTTTTAGGGAAGTGCACTCGTCCTTGGTAATATGCAAGATAATTAAAGTGGCTAAGGAGGGCCTCTTCCCATGAGTTCTTAGTGTTAGTGAGCGCGCTCTCTCTTGATACATGTTCCTGTTTTTTTTTTCTGGTCCACTGCCGGTTTTTCCTTAACCTTTCGTTTCTTTACTTTGTTATTATTGCCATGTGGGAAGCTACGTGGCTGGCCTTGAAGAAGTATGGCTCATAGAGATTTACATGTTTTACTAATTGACACGTGTTCGTTTTATATTTTGTGCACTACTGGGATTTTTATCATGATTGCTATTATTTTTTAACACAATACAAACATTCATCATATGAACGCACACACGCACACTCTATATTTATGATAATCTTTGAGATACTGAGCCAGCACAATATTTTGAGATTTGTAAAATTATCACAAGCGCCTTTGTAGTTAACGGAAATGTTTCCTTCCTTGAACAAATATCGTCAGAGAGCCTGAAATAAATTCATGAAAATACGAGTACTAATGTCAACTTAGATATTCACATTGGTTTTTTATTTTGTTCATTATTGGGTTTTTTATTTTGTGTTTGCTACCTTTTTCACACCGTACAACACAGATGCTCACATATACGCATATACACTCCCCCATGAACACATGTACAAATATCCTATAATTATGAGAACCTTTGAGATACTAAGACGATACAACATCTTGAGTTTGATGAAGCCATTGCGGGTGTCTTTCGTAGCTGACGGGAACGTCTCCTTCCATTGAACGAATATCGCCAGTGATGTAAACCGAACCTTGTGGTGAGATCCGATCTGTTGTTGCGGCCCAATCTTCCACGACACTCCACCGCCAGTAGTAGCAACCTCTCGCCCGCGCACGCGATGTACACAAAGTAGAGGGTTTGAACCTTGCGGCCCAACACGAGAAAACCAATCTCGACGAAGGTACTCACGCGCAAAACAATTTTCGCGAAGAGAAATCGCAACATAGAGGTTTTCTAAAGATCCCTCCAAAACTTGATACGGGTGTTTACCCTGAAAACACATCGTGACTAATTCATGTAAAAATAACCTCTCCTTTATAATGTGTGCACCTTAGTTTTATAGCTCACCTATCTACTTGGTTGATAAGCAACGCTTTCTAATCAAGACTCTTTCTCACGTTTAAAACAACAAGCGACCCTTTCCTTATCTAATGGATTGCATGCTTTATATTTTAGCAAACAACCGACCGATACAAAACTGATAAAAGTATTCCTAACTTGGACTCTTATTTTTCTGGTGCACATCTTTATTTGATCCCCTGCTGGTGGTCTCTATCAAAGTGAACACAAGGACATAATATCCCACGACAGATTCCTGGCCTTTCTTCTATTTTCTGGTGGACGTGGCAACATAAAAAAATAACGCACTTTAACTCTTCTATGAGCACTAGCACATAGACGATCTGGTTGAAAATCTTCTCTTCCCTAGTGTATACGTATACTACATTGGAGTGCATGGATTGCATGCATGCGTACTAGGTTCCATGAAAACAATTCCATCTTTAAATCATTTTGGACCATCGCATAGTCAGGGACTCCAACTTCTTCCGATCTCCACGCTAAATAACTAGCACTCAATTCTTGCAGATATGCAGACGTACAGGTTACAATAATAGGCTCATCCTCAACTTTGCACTGCTTCTCATTAATCTTCAGATTCGGCATACCTAAAACATCATTAACGGCTGGATCAGTAACTGGATTAATATTGCTAATGATTGGTGTGCTTGTATCATCCTCTCCTCCTTGAAACGAACCATCCTCGGTTTTGAGTTGATCTCTCCAATAGTACTGTTATTTGTAGACTGAACGATGACCGTCAAATTTCTAGCACCTTCGACTTTCTTCCTTTCATTTTCTTTCTGCTCTTTTATCTTCGCAAGATGTTCTTTCCTCCAAGAATTAAAACGCTCTTGACCCATGGGCGCTAGGTCGTACTTCTTACCCTTCTTGACGGTATATGTGTGTGTTTGACAATCATACGCAACATCGTGTTCTTTGTACCATGGCTTTCCCAACAATAAGTGACATGAAACCATCGGTGCTGGAATCACGTCACACAAAACAATGCAAAAAAAATTCCCAACAAAAACGGTACCTTGGTTTGATTTGTGACACTGATTTCTTCATAAACCCAACGGAACGAGTATGGTTGTGGGCATGGCGTCATCGGTAGTTTCAACTTCTCCATCATCTCGATGGTTGCTGCGTTGATCAAACTCATGTGGCCGATTGTCATAGCACATGATCTCTCTTTTACCATAGCACGAGTATGAAAAAGTTCATTCCATCGGCCTTCCTCCTCCAATTGAAATCCATAGCTTAGCTTTCATGATAAACCAGTCATCTTTTGCACAGTGCCGTGAACAACCTTGCTCTGAATACCACCTGATGTAAACCGAACCTCGTGGTGAGATCCGATCTGTTGTTGCGGCCCAATCTTCCACGACACTCCACCACCAGCAGTAGCAACCTCTCGCCCGCGCAAGCCATGTACACGAAGTAGAGGGTTTGAACCTTGCAGCCCAGCACGAGAAAACCAATCGCGACGAAGGTACTCACGCGCAAAATAATTTCCACAAAGAGAAATCGCAACATAGAAGTTTTTCTAAAAATCCCTCCAAAACTTGATACGGGTGTCTACCCTGAAAAACACACCGTGTCTAATTCATATAAAAATAACCTCCCCTTTACAATGCGTGCACCTTAGTTTTATAGATGACCTATTTACTTGGTTGAGAAGCAATGCTCTCTAATCTAGACTCTTTCTCACGTTTAAAACAACAAGCGACCCTTTCCTTATCTAATGGATTGCATGCTTTATATTTTAGCAAACAACCGACCGATACAAAACTGATAAAAGTATTCCTAACTTGGACTCCTATTTTTCCGGTGCACATTTTTATTTGATCCCCTGCTGGTGGTCCCCGTCCAAGTGAACACAAGGACATAATATCCCACGACAGATTCCTGGCCTTCCTTCTATTTTCTGGTGGACGTGGCAACATAAAAAAATAACGCACTTTTACTCTTCTACGAGCACTAGCACATGTACGTTCTGGTTGAAAATCTTCTCTTCCCTTGTGTATACGTATAGTACATTGGAGTGCATGGATTGCATGCATGCGTATTAGGTTCCATGAAAACAATTCCATCTTTAAATCATTTTGGACCATCGCATAGTCGGGGACTCCAACTTCTTCCGATCTCCACGCTAAATAGCTAGCACTCAATTCTTGCAGATATGCAGACATATAGGTTACAGTAATAGGCTCATCCTCAACTTTGCACTGCTTCTCATTAATCTTCAGATTCAGCATATCTAAAACATCATTAACGGCTGGATCGGTAACTGGATTAATATTGCTAATGATTGGTGTGCTCGTATTGAAGGAAATATGCCCTAGAGGCAATAATAAAGTTATTGTTTATTTCCTTATTTCATGATAAATGTTTATTATTCATGCTAGAATTGTATTAACCGGAAACATAATACATGTGTGAATACATAGACAAACAGAGTGTCACTAGTATGCCTCTACTTGACTAGCTCGTTAATCAAAGATGGTTATGTTTCCTAACCATGGACAAAGAGTTGTTATTTGATTAACGGGATCACATCATTAGATGAATGATCTGATTGACATGACCCATTCCATTAGCTTAGCACCCGATCGTTTAGTATGTTGCTATTGCTTTCTTCATAACTTATACATGTTCCTATGACTATGAGATTATGCAACTACAGTTTGCCGGAGGAACACTTTGTGTGCTACCAAACGTCACAACGTAACTGGGTGATTATAAAGGAGCTCTACAGGTGTCTCCAAAGGTACATGTTGGGTTGGCGTATTTCGAGATTAGGATTTGTCACTTCGATTGTCGGAGAGGTATCTCTGGGCCCTCTCGGTAATGCACATCACTTAAGCCTTGCAAGAATTGCAGCTAATGAGTTAGTTGCGAGATGATGTATTACGGAACGAGTAAAGAGACTTGCCGGTAACGAGATTGAACTAGGTATTGGATACCGACGATCGAATCTCGGGCAAGTAACATACCGATGACAAAGGGAACAACGTATGTTGTTATGCGGTCTGACCGATAGAAGATCTTCGTAGAATATGTAGGAGCCAATATGAGCATCCAGGTTCCGCTATTGGTTATTGACCGGAGACGTGTCTCGGTCATGTCTACATTGTTCTCGAACCCGTAGGGTCCGCACGCTTAAGGTTTCGATGACAGTTATATTATGAGTTTATGAGTTTTGATGTACCGAAGGAGTTCGGAGTCCCGGATGAGATCGGGGACATGACGAGGAGTCTCGAAATGGTCGAGACGTAAAAATCGATATATTGGACGACTATATTCGGACATCGGAAAGGTTCCGAGTGATTCGAGTATTTTTTGGAGTACTGGAGAGTTACGGGAATTCGCCGGGAGAAGTATTGGGCCTTATTGGGCCATACGGGAAAGAGAGAGGGGCTGCCTAGGGCAGGCCGCGCGCCCCCCCAAGGCCTAGTCCGAATTGGACTAGGGGGAGGGGCTGCGGCCCTTCCTTGTTTCCTACTCCTACTACATGGAAGGACTCCTAGTTGGACTAGGAAAGGGGGAATCCTACTCCCGGTGGGAGTAGGACTCCCCTAGGGCGCGCCATAGAGAGGGCCGACCCTCCCCTCCTCCACTCCTTTATATACGGGGGCAGGGAGCACCCCATAGACACACAAGTTGATCCACGTGATCATATTCTTAGCCGTGTGCGGTGCCCCCTTCCACCATAATCCTCGATAATATTATAGCGGTGCTTAGGCGAAGCCCTGCGACGGTAGAACATCAAGATCGTCACCACGCCGTCGTGCTAACGGAACTCTTTCCCGACACTTTGCTGGATCGGAGTCCGGGGATCGTCATCAAGCTGAACGTGTGCTAGAACTCGGAGGTGCCATAGTTTCGGTGCTTGATCGGTCGGGCCGTGAAGACGTACGACTACATCAACCGCGTTGTGCTAACGCTTCCGCTGTCGGTCTACAAGGGTACGTAGATCACACTCTCCCCTCTCGTTGCTATGCATCACCATGATCTTGCGTGTGCATAGGAAATTTTTAAAATTACTACGTTACCTAACAGTGGCATCCGAGCCTAGGTTTTATGTGTTGATGTTATATGCACGAGTAGAACACAAGTGAGTTGTGGGCGATATAAGTCATACTGCTTACCAGCATGTCATACTTTGGTTCAGCGGTATTGTTGGATGAAGCGGCCCAGACCGACATTGATGAGGACATCAATACCATTGTTACACCCACAGCCCCTACTTTTACATATACTGGACCAATTACTAGAGCTCGCGCACGCCAATTAAATTACCAGGTACTTTCGTTTCTTGGTAATGATTCTAATGTTCATGAGATTATGATGCTGCCTAAATTGGATACATTTGTTTTGCTTACAAATGAAGGGCCTAGCTTGGAGAAGGATGAACATTGGAGCAAGAACACGCATGGAGTTGATGGCATGCGCAAGGGGATCAAGAATGGAGTTACAAGTGATGATTTCAAGACTTTGAAGCCGCCATAAGGAGTGCATGAAGCCTTGGACGAAATATACAAGATGCCACTTCATAATATTAGTCCATAGGCTATTCTAGGTGCTGCGTCACCTTATTAATGGGCCAGGCCCATGTAATTTCGAAATACTTAAGTATAGGCTATTTTTAGAGTCTGTATGTGTGGGGAAACAAGAGTTAGGGTTGGTTTCGGACCCCACCCTCAAGGGCCACGAAATTCCCCCCTCTTCCTCCATATATACAGCCCTTAGGGCGTCGTTTAGACTTTGGGTTTTGTTTAGATTAAAAGTTCGCCATAGCTGCAACTTCGCGTACTTCATTTGTGTCCAACGACCAGACCAAGACGTCACAGAACCCCACCTTGATCAATAAAGCTTTCATCTTATATTCGCAATATCCCGATTGCAATCTCAGTTTCTTGCTTGTTCTTCGTTTGCTCGCAGGAAACAGACCCTCGTGGTCAGGTTGATCGTGCTCCGGCGTGGTCAATAACCCATCGGAAGTTGGTTTAGCGATTGCTAAGGCACGACGTCTCGCACGTTCGTAGTCGGATCGTCAAGGTCGACTCCCACAGAAAACGATAGCCACCATCTCATCGAAACATCGGGACACCTTAGCCTCTATCAAGTGGTATCAGATTTCCAGGTTGCTCGGTGAGATTTTACAGTTTTTCGTAGATTAGATCGAGTCTGTTCTTCATACCTACAGTCCACGAAAAAGCCAGAAAAAAAATTAGGGTTAGTTCATAATATCCGAACCAATCTGAGCCTTTGCATAATCTTTTTAGGGTTTTTGCTTTGTTGAATTTGCGGTTGCATCGTCGTGTCAAGTTGCTGGTCTTAGAGTCTAGTCTTTTAGAGTTTCGAGTTCTGGTCATAAGTTGTCACGCCGCCGCCGCACCATCATCATCGCCCATCTACCACTTTTGCTTATCCTCCACCGCTCTGAATCCATATCCATATACCACCACCAATCTGTATCCATATACCACCACCGCTACCATATACCACCACCGTTGCCATATACCACAACCATATATCCACCATCAATCTGAGTTCTTCTCATATTAGGTTTGTTCTTGAGATCAATCTAAATTCCGATTCGTGTTTCCTTGCCTGCGTAGGTCTCGAAAAAAAAGTCTGGAGACCCCCGGGCAGTTTTTAGGCCAAAATTTTCGCTTCGCAATGGTTTCCAATCAGAAAATGTCTCCAAGTCTTCAGTGCATGCACTACGGCTGCTAACTCCAAATCATGTGTAGCATAATTCAACTCATGAGGCTTAAGCTGTCGTGAGGCATATGAAACAACTCTCCCTTCCTGCATAAGCACTGCTCCAAGTCCTCGACGTGAAGCGTCGCAATACACCTCATAATCCTTGGTCTGGTCTGGCAAAATCAACACTGGTGAGGTAACCAAACGTTTCTTCAACTCCTGAAAACTAGCCTCACATTCCTCCGTCCATATGAACTTGGTATCCTTCTTCAACAACTCCGTCATAGGCTTCGCAATCTTTGAGAAATTCTCAATAAACCTCCGGTAGTATCCTGCGAGTCCAAGAAAACTCCGGATCTCTCCCACGGTGGTTGGTGCTTCCCACTTGGTCACGTATCAACTTTAGTGGGATCTACTGCTATACCTTCTCCGGATATAACGTGTCCGAGAAATCCAACTTCCTTCAACCAAAACTCACATTTGCTAAACTTGGCATATAATTGATGTTCTCTGAGCTTTCCAAGAACCAAACGCAAATGTTCCTTATGGATCCTCTTCATTCTTTGAGTAAACCAGGATATCATCAATGAACACTACGACGAACTTATCCAAGAACTCCATAAACACTTTGTTCATCATGTTCATAAAATATGCAGGTGCGTTAGTCAGACCAAATGACATAACAGTATACTCGTGCAGCCCATACCTGGTGGTAAAATCCGTCTTGGGTATACCCTATTCCCGAATCTTCAACTGGTGGTATCCTGATCGCAGATCGATCTTGGAAAATACCTTAGCTCCTTGCAATCGATCAAACAGATCATTGATCATCGGTAGTGGGTACTTGTTCTTGATGGTTACTTCATTCAATCCTCGATAATCGACAACCATCCTTAACGATCCATCCTTCTTTTCTACTAGAAGTACTGGCGATCCCCAAGGTGAAGAACTTGGGTGAATATATCCTTTATCTAGTAACTCCTTAATTTGCTTCTTAATTTCCACCAAATCCTTTGCAGGCATCCTATATGGTCTCTTTAATATTGGCCCTGTGCCTGGCAATAGCTCAATCAAAAACTCAATATCTCTATCCGGTGGCATGCCTGGCAACTCTTCTGGAAATACTTCGGGGAAATCCTTCACTACTGGTACTTCCTCCTGCACAACTCCGGTTAAACAATTTATTTGAGTCCTCTTTGGCACATGTCGGGATACATACTTGATCCTTCTCCCTTCTGGGGTGGTAAGCAAAATTGACTTACTGGCACATTCAATATTCCCTTCATACTTTGACAACCAATCCATGCCTAATATCACATCCAATCCTTAGGATTCCAATACTATTAGGTCCGAGGGAAAAACATAGTTACCAATCCTTAATGGTAACCGATCACACCATAGACTAGCCATATATTCTGCTCCAGGCGAGGTTACTAACATGGGTGACCTAAGGGCTTGGGTTGGAAGTTTATACTTATCCACAAATCCCCTTGATATGTATGAATGCGATGCACCAGTATCGAAAAGAACGAGTGCAGTAAATGGCTTAACCAAAAACTTACCGATTACTGCATCTGGCTGCTCTTCAACCTCCTCCATGTTGACGTGGTTCACCTGTCCCCTGTTGAAAGGGCTCGGCTTCTTCCCAGAACTTACATTGCCATTTCCATTCTGTGATTCAAGACATTCATTGGCATAATGTCCGGTCTTCTGGCACTTAAAGCAAGTGACTTGGCTCAGGTCTTTCTTGGCTGGGGTTGATGGGTTGGTGCGGTTCTGGCCGTTGCTTCCTCCATTCCCATTACCATTCTTGGGGCCATTGTGATTGTGCGAGCTACCTCCTCCATGGGTATGCTAAAAATGTCCTCCCGGCCTAGGGGTAAACCGTGGCTTCTGCTGAGCTCATGAATTGTACTTTCCTTGTGCATACTTCCTCTTGCGATTCTCAATTTGCTGCTCCTTCCCTTCAATCATGAGAGCATGATCTACCAACTCCTGGTAGTTGTTGAAGGTTGCTACCATCAACTGCATGCTCAACTCATCATTCAGTCCTTCCAGAAATTTCTCCTGCTTAGTTGCATCCGTAGCAACGTCATCTGGGGCATAACGTGCTAGCTTACTAAAGTCCTCCACATACTGGCCAACTGTCCGTCCTCCTTGGCGCAAGTTGCGAAACTCTCGCTTCTTCATGGCCATAGCTCCTACTGAAACATGGGCAGTTCGAAAAGCCTGCTGAAACTGGTCCCATGTGATAGTATCGACAAGGAAAGTGGCTGTGAAATTCTCCCACCATGATGCTGCGGGTCCTTCAATCTGATGTGCGGCAAACTTCACCTTCTCCGCATCCGTGCATCCTGCTGTGGTCAACTCTCTAGCTGTCTTGCGGAGCCAATCATCTGCTACTATCGGCTCGGTGCTACTGGAAAACACTGGCGGATTCAGCCTAAGAAAACGGGCTAAGTGATCAACAGGTGGTGGTGGTGGTGGGTTGTTGTTGTTCCCTTGATTCTGATTCTGGACTAGCAACTGCATCAATGTGTTCTGCTGCTGGATCAACTGGGTGAGCTCCGGTGGAAAGGTAAATCCGGGGTCACGTCTCGGAGGCATCTGAGGGTTTAGAAAAGATGAGATTTAAGAATAGAGGGGGTCTAAAGAGAAAACACTACCCATATGCACATGAGGCAAAAGCAAACAATTCATTCAATCAAACAAGGGCATACAATTGATCTAACTATCGCGAAAGGGCTCGGACTATAATATTTACATGGTGGACTACTACTACTGTTGGGGTGGTCTACTAGAAATATTCTTCGATTGCAGACTCCATGATATCTGCTCCGGCTTCATCAACATAGTTATCATCACTATCGTCGGGATCCGAGTCGGTGTCGTCGATGATGATGATGTAGTCTTCCGGGCGAATCTCCTTGGGTTCTTCGTCTTCTTCTACCGGTGTAGGGCCTCCCATAAATATTCCAATCTTCATTGTTAGGTCGGCATTCTTATCCACTAATACTTCAATTTCTTCTTCATAATCTTCACGTGTAGCCTTGAGTTCTTCCTCCAGTTCCTTGATTCTTGTCTTTGTCTTCTTCAGGTCTATCATGTCGGCGCACATCTGGTTCTCCTGACGTCGAATGTGCTGGTTTAACTCCTGGATAAAAGCTGCGATTGATCTATCCTTTCTGGTGCTGATCATCTCCCAGTGCTCATCTTGGCGCCCACAAATCTGGTAGATAGTATTCTTGAGATCATTGCGGTAGACTTCTCCAATGCGTCCCATGGCGATGTGAGCTGCCATGCTCTTTCCTAGACTCCAAGTTGGTGCATCAAAAGAAAACTCTATGGGCTCAGTGACTGGCATGAACGTCCTCCCTGGAATTTGAACTTGAATCATCCAGCGCTCTTCTTCAGGTAAAGTGGCGTTGTAGGTTCCAGTGAAACTTGGTACTCCTATGTTCAGATATCTATTGACTTTCTTCAAGTGACGTCCAAAGGGTGTATCTTCATCCGGTTGCGTGAATTTGTTCCTTGCATCCACCATCCTAAAAGAGTAGAAAAGATGAGAGGTCAGAAAGAGAAGAGAATGAGTAGTGATCTAGGTCTTTAACTTAGTGGTTGTGTCCTACAGTCAGCGTGTGCTCTGATACCATCTTGTAGCGACCAGACCTCAAACGGTCCAATCTCTGTGCTCCGGGGTCATCCCTGGATCAGTAATGCTGACACCACATAGTACTTGAAGGATTTATAACAAAGTAGCAATCACACACTTATTACATCGAGTGTCTCAAAAGAGAACTTATTACAATAAATATGGCTTAAGGCCATCTAATAACGATAACAGCGGAAGGCTTGGAAGATAAGTGAGTCCATCAACTCCAACGGCATCACTGAGTATAGAACCATGACCTAAAACTCCTTAATCGTCGTCTGAAAATTTTGCAACATTAACGTTGCAGCCCGAAAACGGGTCAGCGCATTGAATATGCTAGCAAAGTAACACATAGAGAGTAATGGAAAGAAACAGCTATTCTACATGCATATTTGGCTGGTGGAAGGCTCTATGGTTACAGTTTTGCGTAAAGCCAATTTTTCCCTACTGCAAAGGAATAAACTTACTTAACTACCATGGTGGTTGTTAAACATTGAGAATGGTTTACAGCATCCTCAATCCCAATTAAGCATCATCATTAAACAAACCTATCAAAATTAAACTTTATAGTAACATGTTGAGATTCACATGATAATCCAGGTACTAGATACTCAAGATGTCCATAACCGGGGACACGGCTAACCATGATTAGTTTATACACTCTGCAGAGGTTTGCGCACTTTTCCCCACAAGACTCGATCTCCTCCGTTGGATTTCTCGCACTACATGGTGTTTGAGAAACGGATGACCCAGACATAGTCTTTCAGAAGCGCTAGCACCTTACGATGGGTAGACCGTACCACCTACATCCCCTACATCTGCTAGTCTACCACTGTAAGAGTTCGCACGACTTAGTTGACTATGCTAGAGCCCATAATAGCTTGTGGCTGCACACGGAAGTTTCTAGCATGAATAATCTCATGATCCCTTTGAACCTGGGTGGCGGTCCGAAAGAAAACAGGCAATCCTGGAATACCCAGGTACCTCAATCCACCCAGATGTGTGTTTAAGTTGCCACCTTAAATAAACTATTAATTAACCAACTCACATATGTCATGGATACACTCACCCAATCCACGTCTACTAGCATAGCATGGCATAATAAGCAACGTAGAAGTAACTCCCAAAGGTTTGATAATAAACAAGTAATAGGTACTACTTCAACTACTTCCCAAACCCACAATTTAATTAGATCCTAATCATGCAATGTGTAAGGATTGATCTAATGCAATAAAACTGGGTAGTAGGAGGTATGATCAAAGTGTTACTTGCCTTGCTGATGATCCGGGAAACCTAGCGATTCGAAGTAACAAGCGGCGCACTCTGGGTACTCTATCGCAAACAAACAAGCACACAATAAGTACTCAACTGATGCATAGGTAAAACTCAAATAAGAGATCTAACCAGAAGGTTCAACTTAAGAACTCCGGTTGGCAAAAAGAATCAAATTAAACAAAGCAACGAAAGACAAACGACAAAAGAAACAGGCTTCATTTACTATTCTGAATCCAAGGCAATTTTTATAGAAGCAAAAAATTGTTTAAGTTGGTTAAACGGAAAGAGGGTTTCGAGACAAAACTCCAGGCGCTTGAATCGCCTGACTCCGATAAACGAGCAAAAAGTTATACTAAAACGAAAATCGGATCAGAAATCGCGATCAGAAATAATCGCGGAAAATCCGAGAAAAAGAAAAACGACGAACAGATTAACGAACAAACGTTCGTTATCTGGATCTAAACGACGAACACGTTCGTTAAAACGAATGAACGAGCGAACGCTCGCTAAATAAACTAAACCGTAAAAAACCGATCTAATAAAAATGGATCTAAAAAACCGTGGTTTTTTTAAAAAAACCGGGCGGTTTTCTGAGGAAAACCGCTGGCGACGGCGGCTACCTCGGGCGGCGGGACGGCAGGGTCGGCGGCAAGGCGGCGCGGCGGGGCGGCGGCGGCGCTAGGGTTTCGGCGGGCGGGCTGGTGGGCTTCGGCGGCTCGGCGGGGTCGGCTTATAAAGCCCCCCCCCCCCGGGCGTAGTCCCGCTCGGGTACGGCCCGGAGTCGGTTCGGTTTTTTTTAAATTAATTCTGCGCAGAAATACTAACGAAAGAAATACTAAACGGACTCCAAAAATCCCGAAATAAATTTTCCCCAACTTCTAAAATCAAGCCAGACAAAGTGAACATTTATTTGGGGCCTAAATGCAATTTTGAAAAACGCACATTTTTCCTAAATTCAAATAAAATAGCAAATAAAACCAAATAAAATCTTATTTGATTTTATTATTAAACCCTCAATATTTCTTTATTTTGGGAAAGTCATTTTATTCCCTCTCTCATATTTTTTTGTAATAGAAATAATTGAAGATAATATAAATAAAATCAAATGATCCTATTTTCAAAATTTGAGACAACTCAAATATGAAAATAACGAAATCCCCAACTCTCTCCGAGGGTCCTTGAGTTGCGTGAAATTTCTAGGATCAACCAAAATGCAATAAATATGATATGCAATGATGATCTAGTGTATAACATTCTAAATTAAAAATTTGGGATGTTACATAAGCTCTACGTTCACCTACAACAGGTGCAAGCCAGTTTTGCACACGCGGAATACTCGAGTTAAGCTTGACGAGCCTAGCATATGCAGATATGGCCTCGGAACACTGAGACCGAAAGGTCGAGCGTGAAACATATAGTAGATATGATCAACATAATGATGTTCACCATTGAAAACTACTCCATCTCACGTGATGATCGGACATGGTTTAGTTGATATGGATCATGTGATCACTTAGATAATTAGAGAGATGTTTATCTAATTGGGAGTTCTTAAGTAATTTGATTAATTGAACTTTAATTTATCATGAACTTAGTACCTGATAGTATTTTGCATGTCTATGTTGTTGTAGATAGATGGCCCGTGCTGTTGTTCCGTTGAATTTTAATTTGTTCCTAGAGAAAGCTAAGTTGAAAGATGATGGTAGCAACTACATAGACTGGGTCTGTAACTTGAGGATTATCCTCATTGCTGCACAGAAGAATTACGTCCTGGAAGCACCGCTAGGTGACAAACCCGCTACAGGAGCAACGCCAGATGTTGTGAACACCTGGCAGAGCAAAGCTGATGACTACTCGATAGTTCAGTGTGCCATGATTTACGGCTTAAAACCGGGACTTCAACAACGTTTTCAACGTCATGGAGCATATGAGATGTTCTAGGAGTTGAAGTTAATATTTCAAGCAAATGCCCGGATTGAGAGATATGAAGTCTCCAATAAGTTCTACAGCTGCAAGATGGAGGAGAATAGTTCTGTCAGTGAACATATACTCAGAATGTCTGGGTACCACAACCACTGGACTCAACTCGGAGTTAATCTTCCTGATGATAGTGTCATTGACAGAGTTCTTCAATCACTGCCACCAAGCTACAAGAGCTTCGTGATGAACTATAATGCAAGGGATGGATAAGATGATTCCTGAGCTCTTCGCAATGCTAAAGGTTGCGGAGGTAGAAATCAAGAAAGAGCATCAAGTATTGATGGTCAACAAGACCACCAGTTTCAAGAAAAAGGGTAAAGGGAAGAAGGGGAACTTCAAGAAGAACAGTAAGCCAGTTGCTGCTCAAGTGAAGAAACCCAAGTCTGGACCTAAGCCTGAGACTGAGTGCCTCTACTACAAAGGAACTGGTCACTGGAAGCACAACTGACCCAAGTATTTGGTCGGTAAAAATTCATTATATAATCTCCCGGAGGTTTTGACTCCCGTATCACGCAAATATCTCTTGTCCTTGTTTCGAGCTATTTTTCTGACAGATCTAGGTTGTCATGACGTCTTCAAGTGCCCCCAAGGACAAGTTTTTCGAGAAGGTAATCAACCCCTACCTCGCGGAAGTGCTCCAACACCCTCAAACCATTGAGATGCGTGAGGGGGTGCTGCACATCCGTGATGCTGAGGGACCAAGGAGGACCGGAAGCGTGGAGACAAGGCTCGAGGCAATGGAGCAACAAGTTTTCATGTGCCAGGAGATGGTGGAATGCGGACTCCACACCAACCATATGATGATCGCGGAGTTCACCAACAACCACAAGCTGGATGCCAAGAACATTGGGGAGACCATCTTCAAGCTTCATGAGAAGATCGAGCACCTCCAAGCCCAAATCTATGACCTGCAAAACCAAAACTGTGAGTATGAATATAGATTCAAAAGGATGAGTTTGGCTGCAGATTTGAGGATCCAGGAGACTCGGTCATCCTTCTATGATGGCGAGCCTATGCCTTGGAAGAAGGACGACAAGCCTACATCATCAACAACTCCACCCTCTCCACCAACAAAGAAGAACTGAATATCTGGTATGGGCACTCCCCTTGGCAACTGCCAAGCTTGGGGGAGGTGCCCCGGTATCGTATCACCATCACTTTTATCTTTACCATTTTTCTTAGTTCGATCCTTTTGATGATATTTTGATCTAGTAGAATAAAAGTTTTAGTATGATCTAGTTGCGAGTTTTGCTTTACGATCCTTCTATGTAATCGAGTCCGTGAGCTATATAATAAAGATTAGTGTTGAGTCAAGGGCTTGATTATTTTGCCATGATCTTGAATGAATAAAAGAAAAGAGAAGAAATAAAAAGAAACAAAGAGATCATATGGATCTTATGGAGAGTAATGAGCTCACATAGAAAGAGTATGATGAATAAAAATTGTTGAGAGTTAACAAACATAGTTCTGGTCATCGTTGCAATTAATAGGAAGTAATAAAGAAAGAGAGGTCTTCACATATAAATACACTATCTTGGACATCTTTTATGATTGTGAGCACTCATTAAAATATGACATGCTAAAGAGTTGACGTTGGACAAGGAAGACAACGTAATGGGTTATGTTTCTTACATCTGAGATAAATTATATTGTCATGGACCATCCAACATGATTGAGCTTGCTTTTCCCCCTCATGCTAGCCAAATTCTTTGCACTAAGTAGAGATACTACTTGTGCTTCCAAACACCCTTAAACCAGTTTTGCCATGAGAGTCCACCATACGTGCTTATGGATTGAGTAAGATCCTCCAAGTAAGTTGTCATCGGTGCAAGCAATAAAAATTGCCCTCTAAATATGTATGACTTATTAGTGTGGGAGAAAATAAGCTTTATACGATCATGTGATATGGAAGAAATAAAAGCGACAGACTGCATAATAAAGGTCCATATCACAAGTGGCAATATAAAGTGACGTTCTTTCGCACTAAGATTTTGTGCATCCAACCATAAAAGCGCATGACAACCTGTGCTTCCCTCTGTGAAGGGCCTATCTTTTACCTTTATCTCCTACCTTACATAAGAGTCATTGTGATATTCACCCTTCCTTTTTACATTTTATCTTTTGGAAAGCACAACATGTTGGAAAGATCCTGGTATATATGGCTAATTGGATGTGAGTTTTCATGAACTATTATTGTTGACATTACCCTTGAGGTAAAACGTTGGGAGGCAAAATTATAAGCCCATATCTTTCTCTGTGTCCGATTAAAACTCCATACCCATAAGTATTGCGTGAGTGTTAGCAATTGTGAAAGACTATATGATAGTTGAGTATGTGGACTTGCTGAAAAGCTCTTATATATTGAATCTTTCCTATGTTATGATAAATTGCAATTGCTCCAATGATTGAAATTATAGTTTGTTAGTTTTCAATGAATTTTATGATTCATACTTGAAATTGTGATTTAATTGTTACTCTAGCATAAGAGATCATATGACAATAATTATATAAGTTGTTGTTCTAAGAATGATCATGATGCCCTCATGTCCGTATTTTATTTTTATCGACACCTCTATCTCTGAACATGTGGACATATTTTTCGATTTCGGCTTTCTCTTGAGGACAAGCGAGGTCTAAGCTTGGGGGAGTTGATACGTCCATTTTGCATCATGCTTTTATATCTATATTTATTGCATTATGGGCTATTATTACACATTATGTCACAATACTTATGCCTATTCTCTCTTATTTTACAAGGTTTACATAAAGAGGGAGAATGCCGGCAGCTGGGATTCTGGGCTGGAAAAGGAGGAAATATTATAGACCTATTCTGCACAGCTCCAAAAGTTCTGAAACTTCACGAAAGTCATTTTCAGAATATATAAAAAATACTGAGCGCAAGAAGTTCACCATGGGGGCCACACCCTGCCCACGAGGGTGGGGGCGCACCCTACCCCCCTGGGCGCGCCCCCTACCTCGTGGGCCCCCTGGTGGCCCTCTGATGTCCATCTTCTGCTATATGGAGTCTTTCGATGAGGAAAAAATCATAAGCCATCTTTCCGGACGAGACTCCGCCGCCACGACGCGGAACCTTGGCGGAACCAATCTAGGGCTCCGGCGGAGCTGTTCTGCCGGGGACACTTCCCTCCGGGAGGGGCAAATCATCGCCATCGTCATCACCAACGCTCCTCTCATCGGGAGAGGGCAATATCCATCAACATATTCACCAGCACCATCTCCTCTCAAAACCCTAGTTCATCTCTTATATCCAATTCTTGTCTCCAAGTCCGGGATTGGTACCTGTTGGTTGCTAGTAGTGTTGATTACTCCTTGTAGTTGATGCTAGTTGGTTTATTTGGTGGAAGATCATATGTTTAGATCCTTTATGCATATTAATACCCCTCTGATTATGAACATGAATATGCTTTGTGAGTAGTTACGTTTGTTCCTGAGGACATGGGAGAAGTCTTGCTATTAGTAGTCATGTGAATTTGGTATTCGTTCGATATTTTGATGAGATGTATGTTGTCTTTCCTCTAGTGGTGTTATATGAACATCGACTACATGAAACTTCACCATTATTTGGGCCTAGAGGAAGGCATTGGGAAGTAATAATTAGATGGTGGGTTGCTAGAGTGACAGAAGCTTAAACCCTAGTTTATGTGTTGCTTCGTAAGGGGCTGATTTGGATCCATATGTTTCATGCTATGGTTAGGTTTACCTTAATACTTTTGTTGTAGTTGCGGATGATTGAAATAGAGGTTAATCATAAGTGGGATGCTTGTCCAAGTAAGGAAAGTACCCAAGCACCGGTCCACCCACATACCAAATTATCAAAGTACCGAACGCGAATCATATGAACGTGGTGAAAACTAGCTTGACGATATTCCCATGTGTCCTCGGGAGCGCTTTACATCATATAAGAGTTTGTCTAGGCTTGTCCTTTGCTACAAAAAGGATTGGGCCACCTTTCTGCACTTTATTTACTTTTGTTACTTGTTGCTCGTTACAAATTATCTTATCACAAAACTATATGTTACCTATAATTTCAGTGCTTGCAGAGAATACCTTGCTGAAAACCGCTCATCATTTCCTTCTGCTCCTCGTTGGGTTCGACACTCTTACTTATTAAAAGGACTACGATAGATCCCCTATACTTGTGGGTCATCAAGACTCTTTTTTGGCGCCGTTGCCGGGGAGTGAAGCGCCTTTGGTAGGTGGAATTTGGTAAGGAAAAAATTATATAGTGTGCTGAAATTTCCTGTCACTTGTTACTATGGAAAGTAATCCTCTGAGGGGCTTGTTCGGGGTACCTTCACCCCGACCAGTAGAGCAAAGAGTTACTCCTCAACCTACTGAACCTACTGGAAATGAAAATGACTGCTTTGAAATTCCTTGTGGTATGTTAGAAAAACTGCTAGCTAATCCTTTTGCAGGAGATGGAACAAAGCATCCTGATGAGCACCTAATATATGTGGATGAAGTTTGTGGATTATTTAAGCTTGCAGGTGTGCCCGGAGATGTTATTAAGAAGAAGGTCTTCCCTTTATCTTTGAAGGGAGATGCATTGACATGGTATAGGCTATGTGATGATACGGGGTCATGGAACTACAAACGATTGAAATTGGAATTTCATCAGAAGTTTTATCCTATGCATCTTGTTCATCGTGATCGCAATTATATATATAATTTCTGGCCTCGCGAAGGAGAAAGCATCGCTCAGGCTTGGGGGAGGCTTAAATCAATGTTATATTCATGCCCCAATCATGAGCTCTCAAGAGAAATGATTATTCAAAAAATTTATGCTCGGCTTTCTGATAACAATCGCACCCTGCTCGATACTTCTTGTGCTGGCTCTTTTATGATGAAGACTATTGAATTCAAATGGGATTTATTCGAAAATATTAAACGCAACTCTGAAGATTGGGACCTCGACGAAGGTAAGGAGTCAGGTATGACACCTAAGTATGATTGTGTTAAATCTTTTATGGATACCGATGTTTTCTATAAATTTAGCACTAAATATGGACTTGACTCTGAGATAGTAGCCTCCTTCTGTGAATCTTTTGCTGCTCATATCGATCTCCCTAAGGAGAAGTGGTTTAAATATCATCCTCCCATAGAAGTAAAAGTAGCTGCACCTATTAGAGTTGAAGAAAAGACTATCAGTTATAATGATCCTATTGTTCCTACTGCTTATGTTGAGAAACCACCTTTTCCTGTTAGGATAAAAGATCATGCTAAAGCTTCAACTATGGTTCGTAAAAGCAATATTAGAACTTATACACCTCCTGAACAAATTAAAGTTGAACCTAATATTGCTATTGTTAAAGATCTCTTGTCTGATAATATTGATGGGCATGTTATTCATTTCTGTGATGAGGCTGCTAGAATTGCTAAACCTTGTGCTAAAGATAAACCTAGATCTTTGGTAGGCATGCTTGTTATTTCTGTTAAAATAGGAGATCATTGTTATCGTGGATTGTGTGATATGTGTGCTAGTGCTAGTGCAATACCTATTGACTTATACAGAGAAATTATGCATGATATTGCACCTGCTGAGTTAGAAGATATTGATGTCACAATTAAACTTGCCAATAGAGATACCATTTCACCAATGGGAATTGTTAGAGATGTTGAAGTCTTGTGTGGGAAAACTAAATATCCTACTGATTTTCTTGTGCTTGGTTCCCCACAAGATAGCTTTTGTCCCATTATATCTGGTAGACCCTTCTTGAACACAGTTAATGCTAAGATAGATTGCGAAAAGGATGTTGTTACTATTGGTTTAGGTGATATGTCTCATGAATTTAATTTCTCTAAATTTCGTAGACAACACCGTGAAGAGGAATTGGCTAGTAAAGATGAAATTATTGTCTTGCTTCTATTGCCGTGCCTCCTAGCGATCCTTTAGAACAGTATTTGCTAGACCATGAAAATGATATGTTTATGAATGAAAGAAGGGAAATAGATGAAGTATTCTTTAAACAGGAACCCATCCTGAAACACAATTTGCCTACTGAAATCCTAGGGGATCCTCCTCCACCCAAGGGTGACCCCGTCTTTGAGCTCAAACCGTTACCTGATACTCTTAAATATGCTTACCTTGATGAGAAAAAGATATATCATGTTATTATTAGTGCTAACCTTTCATAGCATGAAGAAGAGAGATTATTGAAAACTCTGAAGAAGCACCGTGCTGCTATTGGATATACTCTTAATGATGTTAAGGGCATTAGTCCCACTCTATGTCAACACAAAATAAATTTGGAGGAAGATGCCAAACCAGTTCGTGATCATCAACGACGGCTGAATCCTAAGATGAAGGAAGTGGTAAGAAAGGAAATACTAAAGCTTCTTGAGGTGGGTATAATTTATCCCGTTGCTGATAGTCAGTGGGTAAGTCCTGTCCATTGTGTCCCTAAGAAGGGAGGTACTACTGTCGTTCCTAATGATAAAGATGAGTTGATCCCGCAAAGAATTATTACATGTTATAGGATGGTAATTGATTTCCGCAAATTAAATAAAGCTACTAAAAAAGATCATTACCCCTTACCTTTTATCGATCAAATGCTAGAAAGATTATCCAAACATACACATTTTTGCTTTCAAGATGGTTATTCTGGTTTCTCCCAAATACACGTGTCAGCCAATGATCAATCAAATACTACTTTTACTTGCCCTTTTGGTACTTTTTCTTATAGACGTATGCCTTTTGGTTTATGTAATGCACCTGCTACCTTCCAAAGATGCATGATGGCTATATTCTCTGACTTTTGTGAAAATATTTGTGAGGTTTTCATGGACGATTTCTCTATCTATGGATCCTCTTTTGATGATTGCTTAAGCAACCTTGATCGAATTTTGCAGAGATGTGAAGAAACTAACATCTTGAATTGGGGAAGTGCCACTTTATGGTTAATGAAGGTATTGTCTTGGGGCATAAAGTTTCTGAAAGAGGTATTGAAGTTGATAAAGCTAAAGTTTATGCTATTGAAAAGATGCCTTGTCCCAAGGACATCAAATGTATAAGAAGTTTCCTTGGTCATGTCGATTTTTATAGGAGGTTCATTAAGGACTTCTCAAAAATTTCTCGGCCTCTGACTAATTTATTACAAAAAGATATACCATTTGTTTTCGATGATGATTGCGTAGAAGCATTTGAAATACTTAAGAAATCATTGATCTCTGCACCGATTGTTCAGCCACCTGATTGGAATTTACCCTTTGAAATTATGTGTGATGCTAGTGATTATGCTGTAGGTGTTGTTCTAGGGCAAAGAGTTGATAAGAAATTAAATGTTATTCAATATGCTAGTAAAACTCTAGACAATGCTCAGAGAAATTATGCTACTACTGAAAAAGAATTCTTAGCAGTTGTATTTGCTTGTGATAAGTTCAGACCTTATATTGTTGATTCTAAAGTAACTATTCACACTGACCATGCTGCTATTAAATATCTTCTGGAAAAGAAAGATGATAAACCTAGACTTATTAGATGGGTTCTCTTGCTATAAGAATTTGATTTGCATATTGTTGATAGAAAGGGAGCTGAGAACCCCGTTGTAGACAACTTGTCTAGGCTAGAGAATGTTCTTGATGACCCACTACCTATTGATGATAGCTTTCCTGATGAACAATTAAATGTCATAAATGTTCTCATACTGCTCCATGGTATGCTGATTATGCTAATTACATTGTTGCTAAATTTATACCACCTAGTTTCACACACCAGCAAAAGAAAAAGTTCTTCTATGATTTGAGACATTACTTTTGGGATGACCCACATCTTTATAAAGAAGGAGTAGATGGTGTTATTAG